>NW_023416346.1:107001314-107209382 GCF_014108235.1 Myotis myotis | reverse complement strand
ATTAGATTTCTTGAGGATCTCACTACATTTATCGGTGGTCTCCCCAGTCTTTTCGAGGGCCTTGCTAAGTTTATCGGCAGCTTCTAGACAGTTCTTGAGAGACCTTAAAAGTGTGGTTTTGAGCTCTATATCTTCCATTTCTGACATTTGCGTCCTGTTTCTTTGTCTCTGCATTTTTTTATCTTTTCTTGGTGCACCCCCTACTGGTCTTTGTGCACAGTCTTGTTGTAGTTAAGCCTTGATTGTTACCAGGGGCGATTTGACCTCCAGGCTAACTGGCTATGAGAGTCAGCTGTGTCTGCAGTGGGAGAGCTTCTGTGCTGGATCTCTAGGGCGGTGCTAATCTAGCGTTTGCCTGAGGCTATCCGGCAAATGGCTGTACGCAGGGCTTGGGTGGGGCGGATCCCCGGGGATCTACAGGGCGGGACGGAGGGAGCAGTTATGGCTGCTCTCAGTTCCGTCCCTAGGGGCTCTGCCTCACAGAGTCCCAGCAACCCTGCAAACCTCGGAGAGAAAGCTGCCTTCGAGTTCCGACCGAAGCCAGGCAGTCCCGCTTCTCCCGTTTGAGTCTGGGTCCTAGAGACTCGCCTGGATCTGGAGCTCAGAGTCTGAAACTCCCTCCCGGTTGAAAACAACAACCACGCCCTCCGCTGCCAGCCCGCTCTGCGCGCACTCTGAACCTGAGTATTTCACTTCAGCACTGCGCCTCCTCTGAGTCTGGGTATGATATTCTCTTTCCTCCTAGTTGTAGAATTTCCACTCAGCCAGCCTTCCTGTGGTTCTGGATGATGTCCGTTCCGTCTTTTAGGTGTACCCATTGAATTGGTTGTTCGAGGCAGCAATCTCTGGCGTTAACCTATGCCGCCATCTTGGTTTTTTCTAACCATTTCTTAATAAAAAAAAGAACTCAGCAAAATGGGAATAGAGGGATCATACCTCAACATAACAAAATCCTTATGTGACAAACTTACAGCCAACATCATACTCAATGTGCAAAAACTAAAACCATTTCACCCAAGAACAGAAACAAGACAGGGATGCCCAGTTTCACCACTCCTGTTCGCTATAGGTCTGGAAGTGCTAGCCATATCAATCAGACAAGAAAAAGAAATAAAAGGCATCCAAATTGGAAAAGAAGATGTAAAACTGTCATTATTCACATGATGAAATGATACTGTACCTAGAAAACCCTCATGACTCCATCAAAAAATTATTAGACTTAATAAATGAATTCGACAAAGTATCAGGATACAAAATTAACACCCAGAAATCTATGTTTTTTCATACACCAATAGTGAACTTACAGAAAGAGAGATAAAAAAGAACAATCCCATTTACCATCGCACCAAAAAAATTAAGATACCTAGAAATAAACTTAGCTAAGGAAGTAACAGACCTTTACTCGGAAAACTACAGGACACTGAAAAAAGAGATAGAGAAAAACATAAACAGATGGAAGAACACACTGTGTTCATGGATTGGCAGAACAACATCATTAAAATGTCCATTATACCCAAAGCAATCTATAGATTCAATGCACTCCCCATTAAAACACCAGTGGCATATTTCACAAACCTAGAACGAACTCTCCAAAATTCATCTGGAATAAAAAAAAAGACCCTAATAGCTGCAGGGATCCTGAGAAAGAAGAACAAAGTAGGAGGGATCTCAATACCAGATATCAAGCTGTATTACAAAGCCCTGTTCTCAAAACTGCCTGGTGCTGGCACAATAACAGACATATAGACCAATGGAATAGAATAGAGAATCCAGAAATCGACCCAAAACACTATGCTCAATTGATATTTGACAAAGGAAGCAAGAGCATACAATGGAATCAAGGCAATTTCTTCAATAAATGATGTTGGAAAAATTGGACAGATACATGCAAAAAATGAAACTAGACCACCAACGTATACCATACACAAAAATAAACTCAAAATGGATAAAGGACTTAAACATAAGATGGGGAACCATAAAAATACTAGAGGAATCCACAGGCAGCGAAATCGCAGACATATGCCAAAGGAATTTCTTCACTGATACTGCTCCTAGGGCAATGGAAACTAAAGAGAAAATAAACAAATGGGACTATATCAAAACAAAAAGCTTTTGCACAGCAAAGGAAACCATCAACAAAACAACAAGAAAGCCCACTGCATGGAAGAACATATTTGCCAATGTTATCACTGATAAGAGTTTAATCTCCAACATTTACAGGGAACTCATACAATTCAACAAAAGGAAGGTAAACAATTCAATAAAAAAATGAGCAATGGACCTAAATAGATACTTTTCAAAAGAGGACATTCAGAAAGCCAAGAGACATATGAAAACATGCTCAACGTCACTAATCATCCGAGAGATGCAAATCAAAACGACACTAAGGTACCTCTCACACCTGTCAGGATGGCTATCATCAACAATTCAAGAAATGACAAGTGCTGGCGATGATGCAGAGAAAAAGAAACCCTCATGCACTGTTGGTGGGAATGCAGACTGGTGGAGCCACTGTGGAGAACAGTATGGAGTTTCCTCAAAAAACTAAAAATGGAACTCCCATTTGATCCAGTGATCCCACTTCTAGGAATATATCACAAGAAACTAGAAACACAAATCAGCAAGGATATATGTACCCCTATGTTCACAGCAGCACAATTCACCATAGCTAAGATTTGGAAACAGCCTAAGTTCCCATGAGCAGATGAGTGGATTAAAAAACTGTGGTACATTGCCCTAACTGGTTTGGCTCAGTGGATAGAGCATTAGCCTGTGAACACAAGGGTCCCAGGTTCGATTCCGGTCAAGGGCATGTACCTTGGTTGCGGGCACATCCCCAGTATGGAGTGTGCAGGAGGCAGCTGATTGATGTTTCTCTCTCATCGATGTTTCTAACTCTCTATTCCTCTCCCTTTATCGCTCTAAAAAATCAATAAAATATATTTTTAAATAATAAAATGAATAAATAAAAAACTGTGGTACAGAGAAAGAAAAGATGGCGACAGGCAGGAAGGCAGGGAGGGAGAGTGTGTGAGAGCGTGAGGGAGCTATAGAGGAGTGTGTGGACATGTGTGGGTGTGTATGTGAGTGAAATAGGGACAGTTAGATCCTGCAGGTCTTTCAAGGGGCTGCCAATCTGGGCAATCTTAGACAGCCTCCGCAAACACTCTGGGGAGGACACCAGCGGCGTAGAGACCACGCCATCTTGAAGAACAGAACTGCTTGAGACTAGGATCCTAGCCTCGCCACCACCCAGTCTGGTCTCGGTAGCAAACCGGAACCCCACAGCCGCTCTGGTAGAAGACCTGCGACCACAGCTGCAGACCCAGAGACACCAAGACTCCAGGCACCCCAGCTGCAGATTTCTGTGAGTCACAAAGCCAATCCCTCTCCTCCACCGCCCCCGGGGCAGCGGCATAGGAACTGCCAGACCCTGGCTGCACAATAGGGCTGTCTGCACACACTCAGCAGCAGCAGCTCTGCCTGACTTTGAGCCTTTGTGTTGGACATGGGAAGTTTGTTTCCTGCGACTAGACTCTGCACCTAGGCAAGGAGACTGTGCTGAATTTGAGCCTGGGTGTGCATCCTTGGTGAGACTGTTTCCTGGGACCAGATCCCGCACCCACGCAGGGTAGGGACACAGCGCTGAGTTTGAGTCTGGACTTGAGAACTCAGGGAATTTCTTTCCCGAGACTGGGCTCCATGCCCAGGTGGGGAGACTGTGCTGAGTTTGGGCCTGGGTGCGCATTGTTGGGGAGACTGTTTTCTGTGACTGGGTCCTGTGCCCACGGGGGAAACAGCGCTAAATTTGGGCCTGGGGTGCAGACCTGGGGAGTTTGTTTCCCACAACCAGAACCTGCACCCTAGCAGAGAGGCTGCACTGAATTTAAACCTGGACGTGTGAACCCGGGGAGTTTGTTGCCCTTGCTTAGGCTCTGTGCCCAGGCGGGGAGAGTGTGCTGTATTTTGAGCCTAGGTGTGCAACCTTGGGGAGATTGTTTTCCGAGACCGGGTCCCTCGCCCACGCGGGAAGACAGCGCTGAATTTGAGCCTGGGGCACGAACCCGTGAGTTTGCTTGCCACGACCAGACCCAGCACCCAAACAAGGAGACTGCACTGAATTTGAATCTGAATGTGCGAACTCAGGGAGTTTGTTCCCCGGGACCAGACCCCATGCCCACGCAGGCGGGCAGCACTCAATTTGAACCTGGGTGCATGGACAACGGGAGTCTGCTTCCTGCAGTGCACACCCACGTGACCAGACCCCACACCCACACTGAGCGACAGTGCCACCTGACTTTGATTCAGGGCAAGCACACACAGAAGGCTGTTTTCCACAGGGCAGGAGTGGACCTCCTGTCAACACAGTGCAACTGTGCAACCCAATCTCCCAAGCAGATCGGGGCCCCTGAATCTCCACACAAGAGGCAGCAATGAGCACCAGGGACTAGACTCTGTCTCTCATTGCATGCACCTGGAATCCCTGATTCCCAGTACATTCACACTAAGAGACAGAGACTCCAATTCTTGGCGCACGCGCACATAGGAACCCTGATTCTTGGTGCAATATAGCACCAAGCAACAGACTCTGATACTCAATTCTTGGTGCAGACACAGGGAGCCTCTGACTCCTGACACACGCTAGGAGACTTTGATTTTTGGCACACTCCAGCAGGTTCTCTGTTTCAACATGGTGCAGGCATGGTCCCTGATTCTAGGTGTGCACACGAGGACAACTAAGCATCTGAGACTCTGACCCGGGGTGAGTGTGGCTCCCACCAACCCACAGCAGCCGCACGTCTTGGTGTCAGAGCTCTTCAGTGACACTTTGGGGGTGCAAAACTCCCACTGCACATGGCCCAGACTCCTGCAACTTGACATTTGAACCTTCTAGTGATAGTCAGAATGGGGAGACAATGAAACAATCCCCAGAGGAAAGAAAAGGAGGAATCGCCAAGAAAGGAAATAAGTAAAATGGAAGCATGCAACATGACAGAAAAAGAATTCAGAGTATTGGTCATACAGTTCATACACGGGATGGACGAGAAAATCAACAACCTATGCAAAAATTAGGAAGAAATGAAAAATGATATAGTTACAATAAAAAACATCATGGAAGGCTTCAACAGTAGACTAGAAGAAGCAGAGGACTGAATTAGTGAGTTAGAAGATAGAGTACAGAAACAAGCACAATCTGAACAGCAACTAGAGAAAAAAATTAAAAAGCAGGAGGAGAGCCTAAGGAAGCTTTGGGACAATGCAAAATGAAATAACAAATGTATAATAGGGCTGCCAGAAGGACAAGAAGAGAAGCAAGAATTAGAAAATTTATTTGAAGAAACAATGACAGAAAACTTCCCTGATATGGGGAAGAAAAAGTTACACAATTACAGAGAGTCCAAAGCAAGGTGAATCTCAAAGGATCCACACCAAGACATGCCATAATTACAATGGCAAATGTTAATGACAAACAGAGAATTTTAAAGGCTGCAAGAGAGAGACAGAGAGTTACCTACAAAGGATCCCCCATCAAATTATCAAATGATTTCTCAACAAAAACACATCAAGCTAGAAGGGAATGGAAGGAGATATACAAAGTGATGCAAAGCAAGGGACTGAGTCGAAGAATACTCTATCCAACAAGACTATCAATCACTATTGAAGGGAAAATCAGTAGCTTCGTAGACAAAAAAAGGCTAAGGGAGTTTATCACTACCAAGCCAGCAATGCAAGAAGTGCTAAAGGGAATGCTGTAAAAAGAAGAAATAAAAAGGTAAGAAGGAACACAGGCTCAAAAAAATTAAAATGGCTACAAACAAGTACCTTTCAATAATAACTTTAAACGTAAACAGACTAAATGCTCCAATCAAAAGTCATCGTGTGGCTGAATGGATAAAAAAACATGACCCATATATATGCTGTCTACAAGAGACCAACCTCAGAACAAGGGATTCACACAGACTGAAAGTGAAGGGATGGAAAAATATCCTTCAGGCAAATGGAAATGAAAAAAAAGCTGGGGTACCAATACTTATATCAGACAAAATAGAATCAAAGTGAAGGCCATAACAAGAGATAAGGAAGGCCACTTCATAATACTAAAGGGATCGATACAACAAGAGGATATAACCCTGATAAACATATATGCATCCAATTCAGGAACACCCAAATACATAAAAAAAAAAATCTCCTGGAAGATATCAAGAACATGATCGACAACAATACAATCATAGTAGGGGACTTTAATACACCACTGACATCACTGGATAAATCCTCTAGAAAAAAAAATCAGCAAAGAAACAGCAATCCTAAATGATTCACTAGATCAGATGGATTTAATTGACACCTTCAGAACTTTCACCCCAAAGCCACGGAATATATGTTCTTCTCAAATGCACATGGGACATTTTCAAAAATAGACCACATATTGGTTCACAAACAAAGTATCCCCAAATTCAAGAAGATTGAAATCATACCAAGCATCTTCTCAGACCACAATGGCATAATATTAGAAATAAACTACAATAAAAACAACCCAAAATACTCAAATACTTGGAAGTTGAATAGAATGTTATTAAATATTGATTGGTTTACCAATGAGATCAAAGAAGAAATTAAAAAACATACTGGAAACTAATGACAATGAAAACACAACAATCCAAAACCTATGGGACACAATGAGAGCAGTCCTGAGAGGAAAGTTTATAGCTCTACAGGCCTACCTCAAAAAACAAGAACAAACGGTAGTAAATCATCTAACTCTACAACTCAAAGAATTAGAAAGAGAGCAACAAGAAAACCCCAGAGTGAGCAGAAGGAAGGAGATAATAAAGATTAGAGCAGAAATAAATGACCTAGAAACCAAAACAAACAAACAAAATACATAAAGTCAATGAAACCAAGAGCTGGTTCTTTGAAAGGATAAAAAAGATTGATGAACCTCTAGCCAGGCTCACCAAGAAACAGAGAGAGAGGACCCAAATAAACAAAATCAGAAATGAAAGAGGAGAAATAGCAACAGACTCCACAGAATACAAATGACGGATAAAAAATACTATGAATAACTCTACTCCAACAAACTAGACAACCTGGAGGAAATGGAAATAGTCCTAGAAAAATACAACATTCCAAAGCTCAATCGGGAACAATCTAAAAATCTCAATAAGCCAATAACTATGGAAGAAATTTAGGCAGTCATCAAAAAGCTTCCAACAAACAAAAGCCCAGAGCCAGACAGCTTCACAGGGGGGTTTTACCAAACATTCAAGAAAGAACTAAAACCTATCCTCTTTAGACTATTCCAAAAAATTCCAGAGGAAGGAACACTTCCAAGCTCATTCTATGAAGCCAGCATCACCCTAATATCAAAACAAGATAAAGACAACTCAATGAAAGAGAATTACAGGCCAATATCCCTCATGAACATAGATGCCAATATCCTCAACAAAATCTTAGCAAATTGGATCCAGCAGTACATCAGAAAGATCATACACCATGACCAAGTAGGATTTATCACAGGGATGCAAGGATGGTACAATATCAGAAAATCAATAAATGTGATATATCACATAAACAAATTGAAAGAAAAAAACCACATAGTCATATCAATTGATGCAGAAAAAGCATCTGACAAAATCCAACACACATTTTTGATAAAAACTCTCAGGAAGGTGGGAATAGAAGGATCATACCTCAACATACTAAAAGCCATATATGACAAAGCCACAGCCAACATCATACTCAATGGACAAAAACTAAAACCATTTCCCTTAAGAACAGGAACAAGACAGGCATGCCCACTCTCACCGCTCCTGTTTGACTAGTACTGGGAGTATTAGGCATTGCAATCAGACAAGAATAAGAAACAAAAGGCATCCAAACTGGAAAAGCGGAAGTAAAACAGTCCTTATTTGAAGATGACATGATATTGTACATAAAAAACCCTAAAGACTCCATAAAAAAACTATTAGACTTAATAAATGAATTCAGCAATGTAGCAGAATACAAAATAAACGCCAAATCTATGGCATGTTTATACACCAATGGTGAACTTACAGAAAGAGACTAAAAAAGCAATCCATTTTTTGATTGGATTGTTTATCTTCCTTTTGTTAAGTTGTATGAGTTCCCTATAAATTTTGGAGATTAGGCCCTTATCAGATATGACATTGGCAAATATGTTTTCCCACACAGTGGATTTTCTTGTTGTTTTGTTGATGGTTTCTTTTGCTGTGCAGAAGCTTTCTATTTTGAAGTAGTCCCATTTGTTCATTTTCTCTTTAGTTTCAAGTGCCCTAGGAGCTGTATCAGTGAAGAAATTGCTTCGGCATATGTCTGAGATTTTGTTGCCTTTGTATTCCTCTAGTATTTTTATGGTTTCCCTTCTTACATTTAAGTCCTTTATCCATTTTGAGTTTATTTTTGTGTATGGTGTAAGTTGGTGGTCTAGTTTCATTTTCTTGCATGTATCTGTCCAATTTTCCCAACACCATTTATTGAAGAGACTATCCTGGCTCCATTGTATGTTCTTGCCTCCTTTGTCAAATATTAACTGAGTATATTGGTTCGGGCCGATTTCTGGGCTCTCTATTCTATTCCATTGATCTATATGTCTGTTCTTGTGCCAGTACCAGGGAGTTTTGAGAACAGTGGCTTTGTAATACAGCTTGATATCTGGTATTGAGATCCCACCTACTTTGTTTTTTCTCAGGATTGCTGCAGCTATTCGGGGTCTTTTTTTATTCCAGATGAATTTTTGGAGAGTTCGTTCTAGATCTGTGAAGTATGCCGTTGGTATTTTAATGGGAAGTGCGTTGAATTTATAGATTGCTTTGGGAAGTATGGACATTTTAATGATGTTGATCCTACCAATCCATGAACACGGAATGTTCTTCCATTTGTTTATGTCTTCCTCTATCTCTTTTTTCAACGTCCTGTAGTTTTCTGAGTAGAGGTCTTTTACCTCTTTAGTTAAGTTTATTCCTAGGTAGCTTAATTTCTTTGGTGCGATGGTAAATGGGATTGTTTTTGTAATCTCTCTTTCTGAAAGTTCACTATTGGTGTATATAAATGCCTCAGAATTCTTGGGGTTAATTTTGTATCCTGCTACATTGCCAAATTCATGTATTAAGTCTAGTAGTTTTTTGATGGAGTCTCTAGGGTTTTGTATCCAATCAAAAAATGGGCAAAGGACCTAAAAAGACACCTTTCAAAAGAGGACATTCAGAAAGCCAAGAGACATATGAAAACATGCTCAAAGTCACTAATCATCCGAGAGATGCAAATCAAAACAACAATAAGGTATCATCTCACACCTGTCAGACTGGCTATCATCAACAAATCAACAAAGGACAAGTGCTGGAGAGGATGTGGAGAAAAAGGAACACTTGTGCACTGCTGGTGGGAATACAGACTGGTGCAGCCACTGTGGAGAACAGTATGGAGTTTCCTCAAAAAACTACAAATGGAACTACCATTTGACCCTGTGATCCCACTTCTAGGAATATATCCCAGGAAACCAGAAACACCAATCAGAAAGGATATATGCACCCATATGTTCATAGCAGCACAATTCACCATAGCTAAGATCTGGAAACAGCCTAAGTGCCCATCAGTAGATGAATGGATTAGAAAACTGTGGTACATCTACACGATGGAATACTATGCTGCTGTAAAAAAGAAGGAACTCCTACCATTTGCAACGGCATGGATGGAACTGGAGAGCATTATGCTAAGTGAAATAAGCCAGTCAATGAAGGAAAAATACCACATGATCTCACTCATTCATGGATAATAGAGACCATTATAAACTTTTGAACAGTAATAGATACAGAGGCAGAGCTGCCTCAAACAGATTGTCAAACTGCAGCGGGAAGGCCGGGGAAAGTTGGGGGGCAGGAGGGAGGGGTATAAGAGATGAACCGAAGGACTTGTATGCATGCATATATGCATAACCAATGGACATGGGACGCTGGGGGGTGGGGGAGGCCAGGGGATAGTCAAGGGCGGTGGAAAAAAAAGACACATATGTAATACCCTTTGTAATACTTTAAGCAATTAAAAAAAAAGTAAAAAAAAAAAAAGCAATCCAAATTACCATCACACCAAAAAAATTAAGATACTTGGGAATAAACTTAACTAAAGAGGTAAAAGACCTCTACTCAGAAAACTACAGGACATTGAAAAAAGAGATAGAGGAAGACATAAACAGATGGAAGAACATACCATGTTCATGGATTGGTAGAATCAACATCATTAAAATGTCCATACTACCCAACGCAATCTATAAATTCAATGCACTTCCCATTAAAATATCAACGGCATATTTCACAGACCTAGAATGAACTCTCCAAAAATTCATCTGGAATAAAAAAAGTCTCCGAATAGCTGCAGTAATCCTGAGAAAGAAGAACAAAGTAGGTGGGATCTCAATACCTGATATCAAGCTGTATTACAAAGCCACTGTTCTCAAAACTGCCTGGTACTGGCACAAGAAGAGACCTACAGATCAATGGAATAGAATAGAGAATCCAGAAATCAACCCGAACCAATATGCTCAATTAATATTTGACAAAGGAGGCAAGAGCATACAATGGAGTAAAGACAGTCTCTTCAATAAATGGTGTTGGGAAAATTGGACAGATACATGTAGAAAACTGAAACTAGATCACCAACTTACACCATAGACAAAAATAAACTCAAAATGGATAAAGGACTTAAATGTAAGAAGGGAAACCATAAAAATACTAGAGGAATACAAAGGCAACAAAATCTCAGACATATGCCAAAGCAATTTCTTCACCAATACAACTCCAAGGGCATTGGAAACTAAAGAGAAAATAAACAAATGGGACTACATCAAAATAAAAAGCTTCTGCACAGCAAAAGAAAACATCAACAAAACAACAAGCAAGTCCACTGCATGGGAGAACATATTTGCCAATGTTATCACCGATAAGCATTTAATCTCCAACATTTATAGGGAACTCTTACAACTTAACAAAAGGAAGATAAACAATCCAGTCAAAAAACGGGCAAAGGACCTAAATAGACAATTTTAAAAAGAGGACATTCAGAAAGCCAAGAGACATATAAAAGCATGCTCAAATTTTCTAGTCATCTGAGAGATGCAAATCAAAACAACAATGAGGTATCATCTCACACCTGTCAGAATGGCTATCATCAACAAATCAACAAATGACAAGTGTTGGAGAGGATGCAGAGAAAAGCGAACACTCGTGCACTGCTGTGGGAATGCAGACTGGTGCAGCCACTATGGAAGACAGTATGGAGTTTCCTCAAAAATTTAAAAATGGAACTCCAATATGACCCAGTGACCCCACTTCTAGGAATATATCACAAGAAACCAGAAACACCAATCAAAAAGGATATATGCATCCCTATGTTCATAGCAGCACAATTTACCATAGCTTAGATTTGGAAACAGCCTAAGTGCACATCAGCAGATGAATGGATTAGAAAACAGTAGTACATCTACACAATGGAATAATATGCTGCTGTAAAAAATAAGGAATTCTTACCATTTGCACCAGCATGGATAGAACTGGAGAGCATTATGCTAAGTGAAATAAGCCAGTCAATGAAAGAAAAATACCACATGATCTCACTCATTTATGGATAATAAAAACAATTAGAAACTGATGAACAAAAATAGGTACAGAGGCAGAGCAGCATCTAACGGACTGTCAAGTCAAACTACAGTGGGAAGCCCAGGGAGGTTTGCGGGGGGCGGGGGGCGGTAAGAGATCAACCAAAGAATTTGTATGCATGCATATAAGCATTACCAATGGACAAAAGACACTGGGGGGTAGGGGAGGCCAAGGGAAAGTCAGGGGGTGGGGGAAAGGAGACATATGTAATACTCTTTGTAATACTTTAAGCAATAAAACAAAATTTTAAAAAAACTGTGGTACATCTACACAATGGAATACTATGCTGCGGTAAAAAAGGAGTTCTTACCATTTGCAATAGCATGGATGGAACTGGAGAGCATTATGCTAAGTGAAATAAGTCAGTCAAAGAAAGATAAATATCACATGATCTCATTCATTTGTGGGATATAATGAACAACGTAAACTGATGAACAAAAACAGATTCAGAGGCAGAGAAGCATTGATCAGACTGTCAAACCTCAGAGAGAAGGTAGGGGAGGGTGGGGTTAAGGGAGAGAGATTAACCAAAGGACTTGTATTCATGCATATAAGCCTAACCAATGGACACAGACCCCAGGGAGGTGAGGACATGAGTGAGGGGTAGGAGTAAATGGGGGAATGAGGACACATATTTAATACCTTAATGAATAAAGATAAATAATAAATAAATAAATAAATAAATAAATAAATAAATAAATAAATAAATCCTCCTATCTAATAATAGAGATACATGGTAATTAACCATAACTTTGCTACCCTTCCCATTGGCTAATCAGCGAGATGTGCAAATTAACTGCCAGCCAAGATGGCGGCTGTCAGCCAGGCAGCTTAAGCAAACATGAACATGAGGCTTGCTTGCTCCAGTGATGGAGGAAGTCAACGTTTCCCGCCTGCCGCAGCTCAGCTCTAAGCTCCGGATGAAACAATGTTGCAATTATAGAACCTAAACAAACCCCAGAAACCTGCTTTCAGCCAGCGCAGCATCAGAGCTTAGAGCGGCCAGTGATGGCAACAGAGTTTCAATTATAGAATCTAAACAAACCCAGGTACCTGCTTTCAGCTGGCAATGGCCTCAGAGCTGGAGTCTGCTCTTAGCTCCAGTGACAGCTATAGAAGGTAAATTAATCGAAGAATAAAAAAAGAAAAGAAAAAAGGAGAGGTTGGGAGCTTCAGTTCCCCACCAGCCTGAAAACAGCCCTCAGCCCCTCACCCAGACTGGCCAGGCAATTCAGTGGGGACCCCCACCCTGAAGGGGGTGTGACCAGCTGCAAACAGCCATCATCCCATCATCCAGGCTGGCCAGGCACCCAAGCAGGACCCCCACCCTGATCCGGGACACCCTTCAGGGCAAACCAGCCAGCCCCCACCCGTGCACCAGGCCTCTATCCTATATAGTAGATGGGTAATATGGAAACTGACCCTAACAGCAGACGGACTGGGAATGACTGATCACTATGACACACACTGACCACCAGGGGCCAGACGCTCAATGCAGAAGGTCCCCTCTGGTGGTCAGGGCGCTCTCACATGGGAGGAGCTCTGCTCAGCCACAAGCCAGGCTGATAGCTGCCAGTACAGCGGTGGTGGTGGGAGCCTCTCCTGCCTCCTCAGCAGTGCTAAGGATGTCCGACTGCAGTTTAGGCCTGCTCCCTGTTGGCAAGTAGACATCCCCCGAGGGCTGCCGGGCTGCCAGAGGGATGTCTGATTGCCATCTTAGGCCCAATCCCCTGGGGAGCAGGCCTAAGCCAGCAGGTGGTCATCCCCTAAGGGGTCCCAGACTGCAAGAGGGCACAGGCCGGGCTGAGGGACCCCCAATCCCCCCCGAGTGCACAAATTTTTGTGCACAGGGCCTCTAGTAATAAAATAAAAGGCTAATATGCATGCTCTGATCACCAGGGGGCAGATACTTAATGCAGGAGTTGCCACCTGGTGGTTAGTGCTCCAGAAGCCAGGCTCACTGCTGGGGAAGGCAGTGCTATGCCGGGAGCGGGTCCATCCTTGCTGTTTCAAGGGACCTGGCATATATAGCATACTGTTCTTAATATATTTGCTCACCTTCTTGGCACTATGTGTTTTAATCAAGGTCACCTCTCTGAGAAATGTTGTTTCCCCAGGTAGGGATTTTCCCCTGAAGTTATGGAGGGAATAAAACCCCTTAACTAAGTGCCAGGTGGGTAATTAATCACTTTAACTATGAACAATCATGCTTAAGCTACATAATCTTTACTCCCTGGAATGGAGATAAGAAACACCCTAACCTTTGTAATAGAGATTGATAGGATTGAATCAACTGGTATAAATACAGATGTAACAAGACAGCAAGACACAGAACTTAGAACACAGAACTTAGATGAAGATCCTAAAGACAGAACCAGGAGGCACAGAACCTACACAGAACGTTCTCTAGAGACAGAAGAACTTCGCTGGAGAGAACATGGCAAAAGATCCTCGACTGAACCTGACTACAGAAATTGGCAAGAGAACCTGACTAAAACCCGGTGACTGAACCTGGCTGGAGAACCTGGACAGAACCTGGCTGGAGAACCTAGCGAGGGAACATGGCTACAGAACCTGGCTGGAGAACCTGGAGAACCTAGCAAGAGAACATGGACACAGAACCTGGCTGGAGATCCTAAGCAGAACCTCTCTGGAGATCCAGACCAGAACTTCGCTGGAGATCCTAGCCAGAACTTCGCTGGAGATCCAGACTAGAACTTGGCTGGAGATCCTGGCTAGAGATCCTGGCTAGGCTGCTGTTCAACTGAACACTGTCTCCGTGTCATTCCTTCTTCGCCAACTCCGTCCACACCTTTGGGGACCCCTGGACCTGCTGGGGTTGGACCCCAGCAGTACTACAGATGTTGACTGATGGCTTGAGCGGGCCTAAGCTGTCAGTTGGACATCCCCAGAGGGCTCTTGGATTGCGAGAGGGTGCAGGATGGGCTGAGGGACACCCCTTCCCCGAGTGCACAAATTTCATGCACCGGGCCTCTAGTAAATAATAAGTTTGGACATTTGTTTTTATTAACTTGTGTCATGTCAATTTGATTAGACCAGCCAGAAGAAATTATTTTTCCTCCTCTACAAAGGCAAGAGGAAGAAACAATCAGAAACAATGAGAAAAAATTGAAGTTTTGGTACTTACTGATCATGAAGAAAATTCTGTAGTGTGTGAAGTTCATAACAAATGTCAATTAGGAATTTTGACATCAGCTATTTCCACCACATTTCCTGTATCTGTATTTATCAGTGATTCAAATTCCACCTCCTTTATTTGAATTGCAAACTTCTTCACAAACACTTTTTCTGCCTTATCTTCTATAAAACTGGTGTCTATCTCGGTCTATTGTATGATTGTGAAGAATGCCTACTGCAGAGTGACCAATTTCATACTCTCTGGTGCTGGGCTGCATCCATCAGGATGTACACACAGGTGTTGTGTGGGCCAGCAGCTTCCTGCCTGTGTTTCAAGATTAACTGCTTCCTTTGTAATATGCTTTCTTGAATGGACAGTGACCATTGTCCAGGCTTCCTGCCTCATGGTTACTTATAAAAGAACATTTCAGAAATCTGAAACTCCCAAATCTGTCTCCAAATAGGTGACCATGTATTCCAGTTTGCCTGGACAGTCCTCATTTGCTCCTTGCTGCTATGTATTTATTCAGTGCTCTCTCTCACTGTGTGTGGTAGGCTGAATAATGCCCCCACCCACCTCAGTCATAGGTCTTGCCAGAAGGATCAGGCCAATATTAGAAGCTTGGATCTTTTAGCTTTTACCCCCACCCTCTGGGAAGGGAAGAGAGGCTGGAGATTGAGTTAATGATCAATCATGCCTACACAATGACTTCTCCATAAAAATCCCCAAAGTATGGGGCTCAGGGAGCTTTCAGGTTGGTGAACACATCTACATACTGGGAGGTGGTGTATACCAACTCCATGCGGACAGGAGTCCCTAAGCTCCTTCCAGACCATGCCCTATGTATTCCTTCATCTGGCTGCTCCTTTGTATCCTTTAAAGTATACTTTGTCATAAATCGGCAATAGTAAATAAACCGTTTTACTGGATTCGTGAGCCATTCTAGCAAATTATCAATCTCAAGGAGGGGATTATGGGAATCCCTGATTTGTAGCCAAGTCAGACCAAAGTTGTGAGTAACCTAGGGGCCCACTACTTGCAATTAGTATCTGAAGTGGGGGTTAGTCTTGTAGGACTGAGCCCTTGACCTACAGGGTCTGTGCTAACTCCAATTTCTATCAGGATTGAATTGAATTGCAGGGCAGTTAGCAGGTGTGAGAGAGTTGGTCAGTGCAGAAAAAAACCACACCACAAACACATCTGATGTAAGAAGTATTGTGTATGAGAAAAGGAAAACTGTGTGCTTTTCCCTAGCCACAAACTTTTACAGCTATTTCTTGATTTATCAGTTTTAGCAAGTAGTCTTAACTTTCAATTCATAAGTTGAATATGTTGATTGACCTCTCTTTGCTTCTCTAGATCCAATTTCAGTCTCTCTTTGTTCTGTTCGGTGTCCTGGGAGGATGACCTTTATGGACTGGATCATTAAAGCCCCCTTGACCATTGGCTGAAAATTGTATTTTTCCAATGACTAGTATTGGCAGGAAATGACTAGTATTGGCAGGAAACCTAAGGTAAGGAGCAGCCAGAGGTCAGGTGTCTATTCCCAGTGCCTGATTATGCTTCCCTGTCAGATTAATTTAATAGTGGCCATGTTTCCATACCTATGGCCATTGTTCCTATTTTGGAGTCCTTTCTAAAAGTTATAGGTCTTACCAGTTCCAGTAACACTGCTCTCTCCCATGCTTTCTTTTGTAAGACCGGGAATAGTTTCCTACTATTGTTAGTCTCTAGGTACATTACCAGTTCTATTGGGTTCCTTAATCCTTTCCTCAACTCTATAATCTTTTCATTAATTCTCTTCAACTACTTGAATAGCTGTTTTCTGCAGAAACAATGACTACATTATATTTAGCTCCCACATTTCTCACACACTTACCCTCCTGCTCCCATTCTTTCAGCAGTCATTTACTAGTTAGGATATAACCAGGAAAAAGAATAAAACTTAAGAAAAAATAAATATTTAAATAGAGGGAGCTTAATTCATGGAACTGAATACTCAGTTGATGGATTTATTGGGAACCCAAAACTGGGGGGATGTGGGGCAACACAGAGATGAGTAACAGCAGCAAGCAGTTACCACCCCTGGGCTAGATGGACAAAGCCAATGTGGTTTTACTAGTGTCCAGAACCCAAGATAACTTTTTCAGTGTTGGAACCATGGCAAGACTGTCTGGAAGGGCCATTGGAAGAAAGAAAGAGGGGCAGATATTGCCATAGAAGCCAGTTGAAGCATGCAGGAAGCAGAAGAAACCTGGATTCTTTCTACTTTGTGCCCTCCAGTCTCGCATAAGTGCCTCCCAGTGGCTGAACCTACATGGGAGCCAGAGGACAAATAAACCAAGAGATATCATTTGCAGGAGTCATACCTCTGAGATATAGAAAAATTATCCCATGGAAATTCTGGGGCATTTAAACTGTTCTATGAAGGTTACCACTCAATCCAGGCTTTAATAAATGGTTAGATCCACTTCCAGATGCTTCTTTCACCTTGCCCATTCAATGACAAATCTCAGGTAAATTTACCCATCTGGATAAATTTTACCTGATTTAACCTTATGTTCTATTCTTCTTAGTCCAGCAAATTTAAAATCCATTCCCACAATACTTTCTGATTTTTTGCTTATACAAATTAGCAAGAACTTGTGATTACATTGTATATAAGTGATACGTCCTCCCCAAATCTTGAAATTCTCCCCTGGGCCATGCTAGAAACTAACTCTTCAAGGGCAATTCAGAAGTAATGTGAGTTATGGGGTTTGTTCTTTAGGAGTTGCTTTTCTTTCGCAAGGCAATTGCCTCTGTGAAATCATTAAAGAGTTTTTTCTTTTAAATAAGCTTTATATTTACTAGCCAAAACCTGGAAATGGCCTAAATGTTCATCAACAACCGATGGATAAATAATTGTATTACATCCATACACAGTGAAATATTACAAGCAATAAAAAGGAATAGTCTATTGATATTCTTAATAGTAATTAATCTCAAAAGAAATATCCTAACTGGAAAAAAGTAATCCCATATGTATTATATTTATATACAATTTTAGAAAATGCAAATTAACACACAGTAAATCCTCATTTGACATTATTGATAGGTTCTTGGAAACTGTGGCTTTAAGCAAAATGACATATAGCTAAATGAATTTTACCGTACACTAGTTGACATAAACAAGACTTAGGTTCCTTTGGTATTTTTCTTATCACACAAAAATTACCAAACTTCTAAACAAAGACCACAAAAACTTATAATATTAAACACTAAAATAAATGTGAGCTATGCCTACATTTAGGAAATATTAACAGAAACAAGTAAAATCATTTTTTTCTAACCCACTTATTCCAGTTTAGGGTTGCAGGTGGCTCAAGTGTACCCAAGCAGCTCAGGGTGCAAGGTGTGAACTAACGCTGGACAGGACAAACTTCCATTGCAGGGTATACCCACACCATACTCACCTGGACTGACTGTGACAATTTAGACACTTCAATTCACCTAATGTGCATACCTTTAGGACATGGGAGGAAACTGAAGTACCAGGAGAAAACCTACACAGTCATGGGAAGAATATTCAAACTCAACACAGTCAGTGGCCCTACTTTGGGAATCAATTTTTCTTTCTCAACAATGTTATATCAAAATGATATTGAACAAAATGACATTGTTGAGTACCTTCTATATTGTGAAATAAAACAAATCAGTGGTTGCATGGGGATGAGGGATCAGAGATGGACAAGAAGAGATTATTAATAGGCATGGGAAAACTTGTTGGGGTAATGATATGTTCATTGCCTTAATTGTGGTAATGGTATTATAGGTGTATACATATGTCAAACTATATCAAATTGTACAATTTAAATATGTGCAGTTTACTGTATTCCAATTATATACCAACTATAGGCCCAGTGCACAAATTCATGCACAGGTGGGGTCCAGCCGGCCCAGCCCTAATTGGTGGAAAGGGGCTGGGCCTGTTGGGAGGAGGAGACTGCAGGAGGTTGGCCAGCCAGCCTGCCCTGATTGGGGCCCTTTCAGGGCTGGGCCAGCTGGGGGAAGGGGCCATGGGCGATTGGCCAGTGGGCCCTGTCCCCAGTTGGGGTGGGGGAGACAATCAGGGTCCAGCAGCCTGGGGGAGGGGCCATGGGTAGTTGGCGGGCCAACACTGCCCCTGATCAGAGTGGGGAGGGGAAATCAGGGATAGAATTGGCTGTGGGGAGGAGCCTTGGGCAAACCTGGGTGGTGGGGACCCATCTGGGGTGGGGCAGGCCAGGGGGAGGAGCTCAGGAGGTTGGCCAGCTGGCTCCACCCCCTATTGGGGTAGAGCGGCCAATCTGGGGCTGTGTTGGGTGAGGGGAGGGGCCAGAGAGGTTGGCCACCAGCCCCGCCCCCCCAATAGGGGTGGGCGAGGCCAATCAGGGGCTGGGCCAGCCAGGGTTAGGGGCCATGGGAGGTTGGCCAGCCACCCCTCCCCCCCCCCCCCCAGATAGGGCTGGTTTATTCTGGTCATTATGGCATTTCAGTTGCTGGCTGTTTATATATATATAGATAAAACTGTTAAGAGATAAAATAGCTACACATAAAAGTCTGGATTTCCCATTTCTTTTGGAAAATCAACTGTATATTGATTCAACCATTTCCCACTTCCCATATTTTGGTACAGTCAGCTCTCCAGTTAGAACTGGAGAACAATTAAAACCATGTTTACTTGAACACTGGCTGGGTCACAAGACCCACCTGAGACTGCAAGACCCCTCTGCCTTGGGGTTCCTGCTTGTACAATGATGACCATGTGGGCAACAGCCCAAGGCAGTGTAGGAATGAATAAATAAAACATTTAGATTATTTGTTCTGATGCTGATCTCAGCCACAGGAGACAAAAAGGTCAGTAGGTTCTGAGAATTTCTGTATACTTCTAACCCACAGAGCCATGCAACATGAAATTTGTGTATGTCCTTCTGAACAGACATATAACCTCTGTGCTAATCTTCTCTGTATTGTTCTTATTTTAGTATATGTGCTGCTGAAGTGAACACAGCATATGATCTCTAGTTTGCCACAATCTCCACCATTCCCTATTAATAATGTTTCTATACATGGTGTTTATATATCTGAGAGCTATATTTTATTAATTTTATTTTTGAAAGATTTTTTTCTCTAAATAAGATATAACATATAATAGAATATAATCAAACTATTTTAGGATGTCTAGGTAAAATAATATTTAACAGTGTTAGTCTTACTAAGTGTTAAGCCTTACATTTTTAGAAAGTTGAGAAATAGAATTTGTATATCTCTTCATAAATTTGAATATCAGGAAAGATGACAACATTTTCGCAAGGGTCATGATTTCTGGGTAAGTCTTGGGAGGCAGCTACACTTCAACAGTGTTGGGAACTGTGAGATATCACCAGGAAAAAGGGACTTAACTCACGCTGTTCAAAGCACTGGAGAATGTCATACCAATTACTCCCTCAACAGGTGAGCATAGGACTCAAAGGAAAACCTGAAATCTCATTCATAAGATCATTCCCATAAAGCCAGACAGTTTTTCCTAAGAGTACTTCTCCAGCATTATCAATTAGGCCAAATTAGATTGAGAGCTGTTCTCAGACATCTGCTGTTTTTTCCCAAGGCACATAAATTGCGGACCCCCACAAAAGGGTTTTAACCTTTATGTTGGCAAAGCCCATTTATTTTATTTTTGCTTTTAATAACATTTTCTTTATCCAATATATCAAAAATATCATTTTAATATACAGTCAATATAAACATCATAAGATATTTCATATCTCTCTCCTTTTTAAAAATACTATCTTGGGAATCTAGTGTGCATTTTATACTTATAGCATATCTCAGCTCAGACCAGCTACATTTCAAATGCTCATATTCATATGTGGCTGCTGCCAACCATATTGGACAGCACAATTCTTCTAGACATTTAACTCAGCCCATAGTACTATTTTCTTCTTAACTGTGGAAAGCAATCAACACCCTTGTAGGGGTGAAGGGAAGAAATGAGCTCAGTGAGTGATGACCTGTTTCCCAAAAGCGATTTATTTCTCAGTCAACCCCACACAATACACAGAACAGAGTAAAGGCTTTAACAGTAAGTCTTTTTCACTGCACAATCAGATCAGTGTGAGGTAAGCAGCTCAAGGTTGAGTTATTTGGAAGCTATCTCATGTAGAGTCGGTATTGTCTATGGAAAACAGAAACCTCTGGAAAATTGTCGCAAATTCCAGCTCTTCTTTTTGGCAGTAGCTGGGTTATGTCCATACTGAAACCATCAGGGGGGAGGGAGTGAGGAACCCCAGTGGGTTCAGAACACTCATTATTCTCTCCAGGTAACAGGAGGGATAGTAGAGGTCCTTTGAGTAAACTGGAGTGACTGACAGTGTAGGGTCCTGACTGCTGGTAGAAGTGGGATGGTCTGTGCAACAAACACTGGCAATAACATAACTCAGGCCAAGGAAAGACCCTGGGAAGGTTAGAAAATGTAAAGTAGCTCCTGATAGCTTCCCATATACCTGGCATTTGTAGTGATCTCTACAGTGTGGATACCTGGATTTACAAAGTTCAATTCTGGTTGTTTACTTCATCTCAAAGGCTACTGTTCAGAGTCATGCTATGTTGAGCAAGGAGAAAGCACTTTCTCATCATTCTTAGGACCTCTCTTGAGTGTGAAGGTTCTGGTGCTAAATGAAAAGATGGAGCTAAACGATCACCAAAATAGTTACACTCATGAGGCCTTTCTCTGATGGGAACTTCTCATGTACCCAAAGTAGGAGCATCTTCTGTAGACTCTCCCACATCTGCTGAACACATAAGGTCTTGCTCCAGTGTTTTGTCCCTTGTGTGCATAATGAGGCTGAATTTTCCATCAAAGAATTTCCCACATTCACTTCACCCCTAGGCCTTGCTTTGGTATGAACTTCCTTGTGTTGAATAAAGTGGGTACTAGTGTTGAAGGTTTTCCCACACTCATTGCACACATAGGCCTGGCTCCACTGTGAAGTCTCTTATGTGTTCTAAGGAAAGTACTGTAATGTAAGCATTTCCCACATTCACACACTTAAAAATCTTTTCTCCAGTGTGCATCCTCTGGTGGTAAAGAAATACACATTTATGGCAAAAGCCTTTTCCACCTTTGCCACAAGAATAAGGCTTTACTCCACTGTGAATTTTCTGGTGCTGAATAAGATAGTATGCCGGGAGCTGGTCCATCCTTGCTGTTTCAAAGGACCTGGCATATATGGCATACTGTTCTTAATATGTTTGCTCACCTTCTTGGCACTATGTGTTTTAACCAAGGTCTCCTCTCTGAGAAAGGTTGTTTCCCCAGGTAGGGATTTCCCCCTGAAGTTAGGGAGGGAATAAAACCCCTCAACTAAGTGCCAGGTGGGTAATTAATCACTTTAACTATGAACAATCATGCTTAAGCTACATAATCTTTACTCCCTGGAATGGAGATAAGAAACACCCTAACCTTTGTAATAGAGATTGATAGGATTGAATCAACTGGTATAAATATAGATGTAACAAGACAGCAAGACACAGAACTTAGAAGACAGAACTTAGAAGACAGAACCAAGAGGCACAGAACTTAGAACACAGAACTTAGAAGACAGAACTTAGAAGACAGAACCTACACAGAACCTAGAGACAGAAGAACTTCGCTGGAGAGAACATGGCAAAAGATCCTGGGCAGAAACTGGCAACAGAACCTAGAGACAGAACCTAGCGAGAGAACCTGGCTGAAGAACCTAGAGACAGAACCTGGCTACAGAACCTGGATAGAACATGGCAAGAGAACCTGACTAGAACCTGGACAGAACCTGGCTGGAGAACCTAGTGAGGGAACATGGCTACAGAACCTGGCTGGAGAACCTAGCAAGAGAACATGGACACAGAACCTGGCTGGAGATCCTAACCAGAACTTCGCTGGAGATCCAGACCAGAACTTGGCTGGAGATCCTGGCTAGAGATCCTGGCTAGGCTGCTGATCAACTGAATGCTGTCTCCGTGTCATTCCTTCTTCGCCGACTCCATCCACACCTTTGGGAACCCCTGGACCTGCTGGGGTTGGACCCTGGCAATAGTAATTTCTGAAAAATAATTTTCCACATTCTGCACACTGATAAGGCATGAATATCCCCTTGTGACGTTTCAGGTGTACTTTGAGGCTGGTGCTGTATTAAAAGTATTTCCCACAATTAGTGCACCAATAAATTACGATGCTGTGAAATTTTTTGTGTAACATAAAGTCAGAGTGGTTGCTGAAGGATTTGCCACATTCACTGCACTGATAAAGGCTAATTTTTCCATCTGGCTAGTCTGCTTCTGACCACATGTGTCTTTGTGGCTAAAAATTTGCCCGTATTCACTGCACCTGTATCCAATTTATTCAGTGTGAAAGGGCTCCTCACACTCAGTCCTCAAGTATGGCTTCTCCCCATGGTGTTGGCCAAGTCCAGAGCTGGCAGAGAAAAATGAAGGCATTCTCTGACACGTGGCATCTGCTGCTCATAACAAATTCGTCCTGGCCATTTTCCATTCTACCGGATGTCTCCTCACTCTCCTGCCTTGGGATTTACTCAAGGTTTACACTGAAGGCTCGCCCACTTGACTTACATGGATATGACTGCTGCCCAGGGGATGTTCCCTGCTGCCCAGCCAGATGCAAAATGTCTTTCAAGATCGGGTCACAGGTCACATTGGTGGCTCTTTTGGATGGAAGGACCCACCCTGAGAGTTCTCACCTGTGACACTCGAACAGCAATACCCCTCTTAAAAGATCTGTTTTTATCCCCAACTTGATGCCCACAACCAGGGCCAGAGCTCCCTTGTATCATCTTTGTCTTGGCTGGAGCTATGTCTACCTTGTCAGGAACACTGGGTTGTCTCTGAGGCCCAGGTTGCATAATTATAAGATGTCTTCAAACTGCAAATTCCATAGTGGTTGTACCAGTCTACATTCTTACCAGCAGTGAATGAGGGTTCCCTTTTTTCCATAACCTTTCCAACACTTGTTATTGCCTGTCTTGTTGATGATGGCCACTCTAACAGGTGTGAAGTATAACTCATTGCAGTTTTTATTTGCATTCCTTAATTGTTAGTGAAGTTGAACATCTTTTCTTTTATCTATTGGCTGTTTCTATGTCTTCTTGGGAGAGATGTATTTTCAGGTCCTATGCCCACTTTTTGATTGGGTTGTTTGTTTGGTGTTGAGTTTAATGAGTTTTTTAAAAATATATTTTGGAAATTAAACCTTTGTCAGAGTGACTGTTTGCAAATATCGTCTCCCATTCAGTTGGCTGCTTCTTTGTTTTGCTGTCAATTTATTTTGCTGTGCAGAAGCATTTTAGTTTGATATAGTCTCATTCATTTATTTTTGCCTTTACTTCCCTTTCCTTTGAGGTTAAGTTCATAAAATGTTCTCTATGACCAAGGTCCATAAGTTTGGTACCTATATTTTCTTCTATGTAACTTATTGTTTAGAGTCTTATATTTAGTCATTTGATTCATTTTGAATTAATTTTTACACATGGAGACAAACTGTCATCCAGTTTCATTCATTTGCATGTGACTTTCCAGTTTTCCTAGCACCATTTGGTAGAGACTATCTTTAGTCCACTGTGTGTTTCTGGCTCCTTTGTAAAAAATTATTCATCCATATACATGTGGATTTATAGCTGGGCTATCTATTCTGTTCCATTGATCTCTGTCTGTTTCTCTGTAAAAAGCATGCTGTTTTGATTATTGTAGCTCTATAATATAATTTGAAGTCAGTCATGTGATACCTCCAGCTTTGTTCTTTTTCTTAGGATTGCTTTGGCTATTTGAGATCTTTGTGGTTCCATACAAATCTGATGATTTCTCATTCTATATCTTTAAAAAAAATAAAAAAAAACCATGACACTGGGATTTTGATGGGGATTGCATTAAATCTGTATATTGACTTGGGAAATATGGCCTTATTAACTAACTATGCTCATTCTTCCAATCCATGAGCATGGGATATTTTTTCTATTTTATTGTGTGTTTTCAATCTCTTTTAATAATGCTTTGTGGTTTTCAGTATATTGGTATTTAATGTTCTTTGTTAAGTTTATTCCTAAGTATTTTATTCTTTTGGTTGCAATTGCAAAAAGGAATTGTGGGTTTTTTCCATTTCTTTTTCTGAAGTTTTGTTGTTAGTATACAGGAATGCAATTGATTTTTTATCCTGCAACTAGACTATATTTGTTTATTGTTTCTAATGATTTTGTGTACATAGTCTTTAGGGGTTTTTATATTTAGAATCATGTCATTTGCAAAAAGTGACAATTTGACTTCTTCCTTACCTATTTGGTGGTTGCCTTTCATTTCTTTTCTTGCCTTATTGCTCTGGTTAGGACTTCCAGTATTATGTTGAATAAGAGTGGTGAGAGGGAAAATCTTTGTCTTGTTCCTGATCTTAGAGGAAAAGCTTTCAGTTTTTCACCATTGAGTATGATATTAGCTGAGGGTTTATCACATATGGCCTTTATTATATTGAGGTACTTTCCTTCTATTCCTATTTTCTTGAGTGTTTTAATCATAAATGGATGTTATATCTAATCAAATGCTTTTTCTGTATCTATTGATAAGATCATATGATTTTAATCCTTTCTTTTGTTAATGTGGTGTATTGAATTGATTGATTTGTATATGTTGAACCATATTTGTGTCCCTGGAATGAAATCCCACTTAATTGTGACGTATCATTTTATGGATGTAATGTTGTATTAGATTTGCTAGTATTTTGTTTAGGATTTTTGCATCTGTATTCACCAGAGATATTGCTCTGTAGTTTTCTTTTTTGTGTAATCATTGCCAGGTTTTGGTATCAGGGTTATATTGGCCTTATAGAATGTGTTAGGAAGTATTGCCTCTTCAATTTTTTGGAAGAGTTTCAGAACAGGCTTTATTTATTTTTTATTTTTTTATTTTTATTGCTTAAAGTATTACAAAGAGTATTACATATGTCTCCTTCCCCCCCCCCCCGCCCTTGACAATCCCCTGGCCTCCCCTACCCCCCAGTATCTTATGTCCATTGGTTATGCTTATATGCATGCATACAAGTCCTTCGGTTGATCTCTTACCTCCCCCCCCCCCGCCTGCCCTCCCACCATTCCCGGCCTTCCTGCTGTAGTTTGACAATCTGTTCGAGGCAGCTCTGCCTCTGTATCTATTTTTGTTCGTAAGTTTATAATGGTCTTTATTATCCAGAAATGAGTGAGATCATGTGGTATTTTTCCTTCATTGACTGGCTTATTTCACTTAGCATAATGCTCTCCAGTTCCATCCATGCTGTTGCAAATGGTAAGAGTTCCTTCTTTTTTACAGCAGCATAGTATTCCATCGTGTAGATGTACCACAGGTTTCTAATCCATTCATCTACAGATGGGCACTTAGGCTGTTTCCAGATCTTAGCTATGGTGAATTGTGCTGCTATGAACATAGGGGTGCATATATCCTTTCTCACTGGTGTTTCTGGTTTCTTGGGATATATTCCTAGAAGTGGGATCACAGGGTCAAATGGGAGTTCCATTTTTAGTTTTTTGAGGAAACTCCATACTGTTCTCCACAGTGGCTGCACCAGTCTGCATTCCCACCAGCAGTGCACGAGTGTTCTTTTTCTCCACATCCTCTCCAGCACTTGTCATTTGTTGAATTGTTGATGATAGCCATTCTGACAGGTGTGAGATGGTACCTCATTGTTGTTTTGATTTGCATCTCTCGACTTTGAGCATGTTTTCATATGTCTCTTGGCTTTCTGAATGTCCTCTTTTAAAAGGTGTCTATTTAGGTCCTTTGCCCATTTTTTTATTAGATTGTTTATCTTCCTTTTGTTGAGTTGTATGAGTTCCCTATAAATGTTGGAGGTTAAAACCTTATCAGTGATAGCATTGGAAAATATGTTCTCCCATGTAGTGGGCTTTCTTGTTGTTTTGTTGATGGTTTCTTTTGCTGTGCAGAAACTTTTTATTTTGAAGTAGTCCCATTTGTTCATTTTATCTTTAGTTTCCAATGCCCTAGTATCTGTATCGGTGAAGAAATTGCTTCGGCATATGTCTGAGATTTTGTTGCCTTTGGATTCTTCTAGTATTTTTATGGTTTCCCGTCATATATTTAAGTCCTTTATCCATTTTGAGTTTATTTTTGTGTATGGTGTAAGTTGGTGGTCTAGTTTCATTTTCTTGCATGTATCTGTCCAATTTTCCCAACACCATTTATTGAAGAGACTATATTGACTCCATTGTATGTTCTTGCCTCCAGGACAGGTTTTAAATCTTCTTTGAACTTTTGGTAGAATTCACTGGTGAAGCCATCTTGTCCTTGACTTTTGTTTTTTGGGAAGTTTTTGATGGTTGTTTCAATTTCCTAACTGCTAATTGGTCTATTTATAGTTTGCAATTCTTCTTGATTTAGTCTAGGAAGGTTATATAGTTCTAGGAACTTATCCATTTCTTATAATTTATTGAATTTGGTGGTATACAGTCTTTTGTAATATTCTGGTATGATCCATTGTATATCTCTGATGTCTGTGGTGACTTCTCTCTAATTTCTGATTTTGTTTATATGGACCTTTCACCTGTTTTCCTTAGTGAGTCTAACCAGGGGTTTGTCAACTTTATTAATCTTTTCAAAGATCCAGCTCTTTGTTTTATAAATTCTTTTGTATAGTCCTTTTGTTCTCTATTTCATTTAACTCTGCTCTAATTTTTATTATTTCCTTTATTCTGCTGACTTTGGGTTGCTTTTGTTCTTCCTTTTCTAGTTCTTTAAGATGTAATGTTAGGTTGTTTGCTTGGGATTTCTCATGTTTCTTGATCTAGGCCTTTAATTATATAAACTTTTCCTTTATTATTGCTTTTGCTGCATCCCAGAAATTTTGATATGTTGTATTGACATTCTCACTTATCTCTATATATCTTTTGATCTCATCTTTTATTTCTTCTTTGATTCAGTCATTTTTTAGTAGTACATTGTTTAATCTCCAAATATTTGTGGGTTTCTTTATTTCCTTTTTTGCAGTTGATTTCTAATTCCAAGGCATCGTGGTTAGAAGATATGGGTGTTATAATTTCAACCTTCTTGAATTTGTTGATGCCCAACATGTGATCTATCCTTGAGAATGTTCCATGTGCATTGGAGAATAATGTATAATTGGATGTTCTGGGCTGAAATGTTCTATAAATGTCAATTATGTCCATTTGGTCTTGTGTTTCATTTAAGGCTGATATTTATTTATCAATTTTCTATTTGGTTAATCTATCTAGAGCTGTAAATGGGTTATTAAATTCCCCAACTATAATTGTGTTTTGGTCTGTTAATCTCTTTACTTGTATAAGTAGTTGTTTGATATATTTCAGTGCTCCCTGGTTGGGTGCATATATATTAAGTATTGTTATATTTTCTGATCATTATAAAGTATCCATCTTTGTCTCTTGGTATCTTGAAATCTCTTTTGTCAGATATAAGTATGACTACACCTGCTTTTCTGTGGATTTAATTTGCTTGGAAAATCATTTTCCACTCCCTTTTATTTTGAATCTACCTTTGTCTTTGAAGCTCAAATGCACCTCTTATAGGCAGCATATGTTTGTTATTGTTTTTTCTCCATCCTGCTACTCTGTGCCTGTTTATTGGTGAATTCAAGCCATTTACATTTAGGGTAATTATTGATGTATGAAGATTTTCTATAACCACTTTATCTTTTGTTTTCTGGTAGTTCTGTGCCTCTATCAGTTTTTTTCTTTGTCTTTCCCACTCTTATTTTTGTTTGGTGGTATTCCATACTTATTTCCTCTTTTTATAAATTATTTGTTCTGGTTTGTAAATTTTTGTGTGTGGTTACCATTAGCTTTATAAAAAATAAACTTGCATACATACTGTAGTCTTTCTTTTGAAAAAAAGAACTGACTTCATCCTTCTTTGCCAGTTCCAATTTTTACCCCTCACCTCTTAGCTTTTGTTGTCACAAATTACCTGTTTATGCTGTAAGATTTTTGTTGATCTTACTTGTAGTGTTCTGACTTTATGATCTTTGTTTCATGTAGAATAACTCCCTTGAGTATTTACTGCAATGAAGGTTTTCTGGTTATAAATATTTTAGCTCTGTGTGTCTGGGAACATCTTTATTTCTCCTTCATATTTAAAGAATAATTTTGCTGGATATATTATTCATGGATGGTAATTTCACTCTTTCAGACATTTGGATATTTGGTTCCACTCTCTTCTGGCTTGTAGAGTTTCTGCTGAGAAGTCGGATGAAATTCTGATGGGGTTTCCTTTGTAGGTCACTTCCTTCTTTTCCCTTGCTGCTTTGAGATTTTTTTCTTTGTCAGTAATTTTTGACAGTTTTAATACCAAATGCCTAAGAGGGGGACTCTTTGGATTGAGGTAAACTAGGTGTTCTGTTTGCTTTTTGGATTCAAAGTTCTAGTTCTTTCCATAGGCTTGGGAAGTTCTTATTTACTGTTTGTTTGAATAGGCTCTCCATTCCCTTGTTCCCTCTCTTGCTCCTCTGGAATTCCTATATTTGTAACATTGCTTTTCTCTGATGGAGTCTAATAATTCTCATAGGGATCTTTAATTTTTCTTTATGCTCAGGTCTCTCTCTTCTTCCCTTATTGCCATATTTAGATTCCTATCTTTGATATACTAAGTCTTTCCTCCATCTGGTTGGTTCTGTTTTCTATGCTCAGTAGTTCACTCTTAAATTCCTTATTTGCATGCTTCATTTCCAAGATTTATGATTGGTTCTTTTTTTAAAGTTTCAGTCTTTTTGGTTGAGTACTTTTTTTGTTCAATGATTTGTTTTCTGAGTGCATTGAATTGCCTGTTGGTATTTTCTCGAATCTCGTTGAGTATTTTCAGAACTGCATTCTTGAAATCTCTGTCATTTATGTCACATATTCCATGTGTTGCAGCTTGCTTTCTGGGGATATTTCATTTTCTTTGTGGTCATCTTCATCACTGCGGTTATTCATGGATTTTCTGTTCTCCTTTGCCTACTCATTTATCTCCCTTTAAGTATGGTTAATAGAAGCTTTGTCTGAAGAGGTCTTTCTACTATTTTCTAGTATATGGCACTGAATTACAGGATTTTTATTTTTATTTTATTTTATTTATTTTTTATTTTTTTATTTTTTTAGCATTGTGGTCTCCCAGTCTTGAACCTCCACTGCTTCTGTAAGTCAATACAGCCATGCTGCTTGGGGTTGGGGTTTGCTTTGCCCTCACCATAAAGGCAACCCTTGACCTCCATGGAGTCCTGCCATAAGCACCCCTCCTGGGGATCAGTCACAGAAAGAAACAGTGGTTCTACTGCAACAGCTCTTGGTTTACAGATTATATGTTCCTGGACCTGACTCCAAGGGCAACAGGAGGCGAGTTTTAGGAGGCCAATTGGTGACAGGGCTCTGTGGTTCCATTTCCTTGAAACACCACTGGTCCAACAGTGGAGAGCTGCACAGCAGAACCCCATACTCTGTCAGGAATCTGCTGATTCAGACACTGTTCACTCCCTTGCTGTTTGTCCTGCTGGGCTGTTTCGTCCCCTACCCCCCAGCTCTCTGTTCCTCCTAGCCAAAGGAAGGACCTGCTACCACTGGCTTTCACCCCTCTCCCAGTGGAGCTGTGAGCTCCCATTTGCAAAGCTGTGTCTGTGAGCCATCTGCATTTTCTTCCCTTCTTGTCTCTTCATTTATTCCCCATTACCTGCCTTTAGATATTTCAATGTCCTGGTTTCTCAGCCATGCATTTGTCTTGAGCAGGGATTTCTTTGTTTAATTATAGTTGATTAACTTGATGAAATTTCAAGAGGAGAGGCAGTGTGCTCTCATGCTGCCATTCCTCTGACATCACTAAAAAATAAAATTTTATATAAATAAAATTTAACTGAACTTATCGGCCGAATTTGATTTATGTTTTAACAATCTAGATTCTTACTTTACTCCCTTCCCAAATAGATACATTGATAAATTATTATCATTTTTAGACTGTTAAATGTTATCTAGAGCTTTTATTTTAAACCTAAAACCTATTTTCTTTACACTGATACCAAAATTTTGGAACAGTCAATAATTCAAACTAATGTTTCTAAGCCCTAAATATAAGCTTTCTAAATAGCTGTCTATAGTGAAATTATTTAAAAATTTATCACATTAAAATTGATGCATATCAGATTCTTGTTTCTTGGCATCTTCCCTTTTGAATTGTTCTGAGTATGTAATTATACCGAGTTTCATGTAGTCTTCCAGCTAGTGTTCCCTTTTGGTTTTGTTACAAAGGATCAGTGAAAATATGCCTTGAAACAGAGCTAGGAAAAGAAAGGGTGCACTTCAAGGACTAATTTTTTAGTTCTGTGGTTGTAGATTTTTCTAGTTCACCATTAGATCCTTTTCATGATGCAATGTTGCAAAAAAATTCTGCTCTAGTTTTTTTCAAAATGTATCATGGCAGCAAAAATATAAATGTTTGGATATTCCTTCTAGAGGTATGATTTAGATTTTTCCCAGAGCAATAAAATGTACTCTCTGGGAGGCTTATAATGCAATACAGAGAGTAAAGTTTAAACTCTGGAGGAGTTAAGTTGTATTAGGTCATAGAGCAGTCCTGTAAGAGTTATATCATCAGAATATGTTTTCAAATTGAAATGAGAAAGGGCTATCATTATTATTTGTGAATACTGAATACTTATAATATGTAATGTACTGTAGTATGGTCAGTGAGGCATACCGAATTGAGAAAGATGTGGTTCTTGCACTGGAGGAGCTTCTGGTCTCCTGGAGATGTGCATACTTATAAATAACTCTGATGCTTAGTAAATAATGAGGGTGCCAAAAGGGAGTGGCTGAATGTGCATTACTTTTTAAAAATATTTTTATTGATTTCAGAGAGGAACAGATAGGGAGAGAGAGATAGAAACATCAATGATGAGAGAGAATCATTGATTAACTGCCTCCTGCACACCCGCTACTGTGGATGAAGCCTGCAACCCGGGCATGCGCCCTGATCAGGAATTGAACCATGACCTCCTGGTTCATGGGTCGATGCTCAACCACTAAGCTATACTGCCTGGGCTGAATGTGCATTCTGAATAAAGAAGAAAAAGGCTTCAAGCTTCCAAATTGAAATACTGTTTTTATGATGATATATTAAACAGGTGTGTTTAAAGCTAGACATTTATATCAATAGTTTTCTGGAAGCTGCGCTATACAATATGGTAGTAACTAGCCACATGTGGCTATTTAAACTTAAATTAATTAAAGTAAAAAATTTAGTTCCTCGCTCACACTATTCATATTTTAAGTGTCTTTCACGGCTACTAGCTACTATATTGAACAGATGTAGAACATTTATATCATATCAGAAAGTTCTATTGAACAGCACTGTTCCACAGCTCAACTCTTATTTATTAAAGATTATCTGAATTTATTACTCTGGACATGGAATTATTTGAAAAACTGAGAGGTCATGTCATTTTATAAATTATAAGAGTCACATTCTTAAAAATATATGGGACTACTTTTATAATCTAAAAACAGATAATTTACTAGAATATGAAATATAAATGATCTAAAATGTATCTATTAATTTTTTAACTTTTTAAGTATTAAAAATGGCTGTGTAGTTTAGAAATATGCAAATATATATTATAGTCAAATATTACAAATATTAACATTATTAATAAAATTGTTTTAATTTAATGGGAGCTTATCCTCAGCCAAATATAATTGACTTAGAGACCAGACATAGCACTAATCTACTTGAGTTAATATTGAATATTTTTGTTTTCATGGGAACATTCTTGGAGTTACTTCTCCCTAAAAGTGATGTTCAGGGCAGTTACACAGAAGATTTGGTGGTATGTATGCAGCTGATTCAGATTCCAATCAAGAAGTTATTTTATTTATTTAATGAATTTTCAAACTAACAGGAAAGTAAAATACATATATGCATTGCAACAAGCTAGAAAATATAGCTTTAGAATGCAGTGGTAGCTCAAGGAAGGAGTAAGACCAAGAGCTACAGCAGAAATCTGCTATTGGCTAGTTGGATGACAGGATGCTATCTATATTTGCATAGTGTCTGGATGCAGCATATTGGTAGAAATCAAAGGATGGAGACAATCTTTGTAGGTCATGTCATGGATACTTTACATGGAAAAAGGGAAAATACTTTGTGCATACAGTAAGTAGAGCCCTGAACCAGGAAAGTAGCATTTCAGAAAAAAACTTCTGTGATTTAAGAGTGAAATGGACACATAGAAAAAGGTCAGATGAACCTGGAATAAAGGGAAATCTAGCCAGCAGTCCAGATATTTGTCTCACGTGACTTAAAGGTTATTACCAAGTCATTACAGAGTGAAAAGTGGCTTTTGATATTGGAACTTCACTATGTGTGTGTCTTTTGTAGTTGCACATATTTTTGTGAGTAGTTTGATATTTAAGTTGTTCTCAATTCAAGTTATAGATTCAATCATTATTAGAAATCCTTTTATCATCTTAAGGTCTTTATTTTAATTAGAGCACCAAACCCTGATACAGTTCTTCCGAAAAGCTATGGTGAAGCCTTTCAAGAAGCACTGCATACACAATGGTGCTTGAGTAGGACCTGATTCATTTAATGAGCTCACACCTCTAGGGTGAATATACTATTATTAAGGACCCAGTGCATGAATTCGTGCACCTTGAAAGGAGCTGTGGCCGTTAGCAAGGCTGTGGTAGGCACAGGGGCAGATCTCAGCCCATCCTCCGCAACCCGCCCGGCCCCTCCTACCATGGCCCCCAGTCCCATATGCCTGTAGCCTTGCTCCTGCTGCTTCTGCTCCCATGCACTGACAGCGCTTGCCCTACTCACACCCACTGATGGCACGGAGTGATTAGGGCCGGTGCCAGCAGCAGGTGCAAGCAGTGGCTGCTGCCCGATTGCCCCTCAGGAGCAGGGGGAGTTGGAGAAGCCCTCAGGGGGATCAGGACCAGCAGCAGGTGCGAGTGGGTTCTCCTGCGCCAGCTACGGTTGTGAGCGGGGCCAGTGCTGGCAGTGGATGCGAGCAGTGGCTCCAGCACGGGCAGCGAGTGTTGGGCAGGACAACAGTGCATGAGAGCAAAGAATTTTCAGCAACCACCAGAGGTTAGCCCCGATGACAGCAACTGGTGCCCCGCCTTGGTCTGGTGCCCCTGCTCACCTGCTCCACTATCCCGCTGCAGCCAACTCCCATCATGTTCTGCACATGCCCCCTGGTGGTCAGCACACATCATAGCCACTGGTTGTTCTATTGTTCTGCCATTCGGTATTTGCATATTAGCCTTTTATTATATAGGATTATTCAGAAATTGTAAATGTGAAAACTGAGGCCCAGCTATATTAACATCTTGCCTGAAGGAGCACAGTAAGCAACAAAACCAGAAATGGAATCACATTTTGCCTGATTCTAAAGAAAATGTGTATGCTAGTCACTGAGAAAAATATGTGGTTAAAAAATGCACTCTCACAGGTTTATTGCTGATGTTCTGATCCTCCCCCTAAATTTGCTGCTACCTGAAAACACCTGCTAGGTTGAAAGCTATTAAAACAATCCTTTTCATTTTTATGGTCATTTGGAGGAGAATTTGATTGTTTATGAACCTAAGAAACTCTGTGTGAGAACTGTAATATTATAGTGAAATAAATTACTTTATACACACAAACATACATATATTCCATGGGCATACAATTATATTTTAAATACTATAAATTTAATAATATAAAGTACTTGTTACAAAATGCTATTTACACAGCATGAGGCCATTTAGAGAAAGGAAATAATATGTATGGCACAGTAAAAAAATCTCTGAAAGGAAATACACCAAAATGTTAATAGTGCGTATCTCTGACTAGTAGTATAAGAAGTGATGCTTAATTTATAGATTGTGATTGTTTTTTATTTTCCAAATTTTTATTATGAAACATTTCAAGAGTACTATAAAATTTAAATAATTTCATAGTTTATTTTGCTTAACTTTTCATCAGTATTTTCTATAATGTGTTTTAGAAATAAGTACAAAAACATCATTTTTTAAAATGAAGTGGTTCACCCTAACTTTTTTTTCTACTTGCTCAATATTTACTGGTATTTTCTCAAATATTTTTACTCCATTATAATTTTCAAAAAGAGGCCTATATACCTACAAACTGACAATATTCATGTATACTAGTAAATCTGAAGCTCATTCTTGCAGTCTATTGGGAACAGCTTGGGGGGCTCACCTCACACTGGCTTTTCCCTCTTACCTTTAGGTGGGAAGGGAAGGTGCTAATGTGGTTGTCAGACTATGATATCCGAGGATATTATTGACCTAATCATGCCTGGCTCACACTAGATACACTGACATAATTGGGTACTTACTCTTTTGGATTCACACGGTTAGAAAAACCATAACTAGCTTCTACCTCCACTTAAGTTGATGGAAGGGCAGGCCCAGATTAGCCATAACTTTTTGACTTTTAACCTGATGAAAATATATATTGGTATTTTTGCTTGGGGAAGAGACATCTGGCAAAAAACAAAACAAAACAAACTTTTCTGAGTCAGCAGAATGAAGTGTTCTGTATGTCAAGAAAGTGAAGGGCTTTGTTGCCATTTTTGCCTTCACTCATCATCTCTGACATGCATCTGGCCACCCAATCTGGGATATTGTGTCTTCGGTATTCTGCAGCAAACATACTATCTGAGAGTCTGAAATCTACTTTTGTCACCTGCTTGTGTTCCTCTTGGTACATAGTTCAGTGAGGTTACTGTTATCTATGCTTAACCTGTCACTTGCTGTGGTCATTTTCTTTAGTTAGGTAGAATCCGAAAAATGGGCTGAGTAAATTAGACTTACAATATTTTAACAGGAATTAAATTATCCTTATGGTACAGTTGTGTGGCTTTATTTTTTTTAACCTGTAAAAATCAGCATTCTGTGCAATGTGTACTATAAAATATTAGAGTGATTAATAGATTTTATTGAAATAGGTAGTAAGATGCTAAGGTCAAATATGATTGTAGAAGCCTGGGTTATGCAAAGTTCAACAGTTTGCTTTACCCAGAGCCTTTATTATCTCTATGTACATAAAACTTTCCAAGAAGATAGGCATGTGTTAAACATTTTCCAAATCAAATTCATTTGAAGAATTTGTCCTTTGCCAACCACTACTAAGCAGGAATACTTTTGGGAAATATCAATTTGTAAAGAAAATCTTGCCACATAAAGTGTGGTCTGAGGAACCAGCAGCATCAGCATTTCCTGGGAGATTGTTTGAAATGAATCTTAGACCCCACCCTAGACCCGCTGAATCAGAATCTTTGTATTTATATGCTTCCCAAGTGATTCACCTATATGCCTTAATGAATTTTCAATGAACATCTGTTGAATACCTACTGTAGTCAGATATTGGCAAAGAATGATTAGATATATAATTTATTCCTCATTGTCAAGCACACATTATACATTCTTACATATCCTAGCGTTAATTTTATAGTAGGAAAGGAGCGAATAAACTCCAATGTTGTAGCTTATTAGTGAATAGACTCTTTTCCCACAAGCATCATTGCTGACATTGAATTTTTAAAAGAACAATTTTAGATTCATTGCAAAATTGAGGTGAAAGTACAGAGTTCTTATATACACTCTGCCACTCCCACATGCACATCCTCCCCTACCGTCAACATCCTGCATCTTTATTGACAGATCATTATAGTTCCAAGTCTCCTGCTTACTGTAGGAGGCATGCAGGATTCACTCTTGGTGTTGTGCAGTCTATGGGTCTTGACAAATGTATAATGACATGAATCCACTATTATAGTATCATACAAAATAGTTTCTCTGCCCTAAAAAGTCATATGTGTTTCATCTATTCATGCCTCCTCCCCCTTAACTCCTGGCAACCGCTGCCCTTTCTACTGTCTCCACAGCCTTTTCCAGAATGTCATATCTTTGGATTTATATAATATGTAGCCTTTTCATATTGGCTTCTTTCACTTAATAATATGCATTTAATGTTCCACCATATCTTTATCTTTTCATGACTTGATCCTTTTAGCACTGAATATCATTCAATTATCTGGATGTAGCATAATTTATGTATTCATTCACCTACTGAAGGATCCTGTGGTTGCTTCCAAGTTTTAGCAATTATGAATAAAGCTGCTATAAATTTCAATATGCATGTTTTTGTTTGTTCATCTGAGTAAATACCAAGGAGTTCAACTGCTGGATTGTATGGTAAGAGAATGTTTCGTTTTGTAAGTAACTGCCAAACTGTCTTCCAAGGTGTCTTTCCCAGAGTTACCCTCCCACCAGTAATGAATGAGAGTTCTTGAAATTGAAATTTTTTTTATTTTCTATAATTTATTTTATTCATTTTATCTTTATTGTTGAAAGTATTATAGATGAAATTGAATTTTAATAGGGATATTAGTAATCATTTCTTAAGGAACCCTGGAGATTACTTAATATTTTAATTATTATTCTTAAATGCAATTCAAGAAATAATTCATATATGATGAAAACTAAATACTTGAGCCCAGCAGTTGTGGCTCAGTGGCTGAGAGTGGATCTATGAACCAGGAGGTCATGCTCTGATTCCTGGTCAGGGCACATGCCCAGGTTGCAGGCTCAATCCCCTGTAGGAGACATGCAGGAGGCAGCCGATCAGTGATTCTCTCTCATCATCGATGTTTCTGTCTCTCTTTCCCTCTCCATTTCCCTCTTTGAAATCAATAAAAATATGTTGTTGTTTTTTAAAAATAAAGCCAAATACTTTAATACTTTAATGTTCCACCATATCTTTGATACTCATGTTTAAGTTTACCTGTTTTCACAAGGATATACATAATGAAAGTTTTCACCAGAGGATAAAATATCAAAATACCAAAGCTTACACCTACATTTGGTAAAAGACATGCACAATGTGTAAATAGTTAACTCCATCTGTAGTGTTGACATTCTTAAAATTGTAACAAGATTATTTGTGTGTTATAGGTGGTAAGTTCTTACATTTTTCAAATTATCCCAAATATCTCAAATTAGGTGTGTAGTAGAAGCAAGTACAAGCAACTTTTTGTTTGATTAAGAATGTAAAATAAAGAATATAAAAAACTTTAAATTTTATAAGTTGCCTGGAAGACCTTTGTGAAAGTAAATAAAAAGATAGCAGCACAGCTTAAGTTTACAACTGAAAATACTAACAACAGTACCAATTTCTTCTAGTGAACAATAGCATGAAACAGAAAAGCAAATGCTTATTCTTCTCTTCTTATCTGCACTTCATTTCGTTTGATGAGGTAAAGATCTTCCTTAGGAAAATTCTAGTTAACTATTGTTCAGGAAATTTTAAAATTAGAAACTCACCACTTTTCAATCTCAAATACAATAATTAATTTCAGAGAAGAAGGGAGAGGGAGTGTGAAATAAAAACATCAGTGAAGAGAGAGAATCATTGATTGGCTGCCTCCTGCATGGGGATTAAGCCTTCAACCTGGGCATGAGCCCTGACCAGGAATTGAATTGCGACCTCCTGATTCATAGGTCAATGCTCAACCACTGAGCCATGCCAGACAGGCTATCACTATATTTTTATTATCCATATTGGGGAGCAGGGTTTTGCCACCCAAAATATGTATCTTTGGTATGAACATTATTTTAAGCTAGTTATTTTTAAGAAACAAAAGCTTTAAGAAGAGAGTTTTACTTTTCCCTTCACTGCCTAAAATAATTAAGATAAAGGGTCTGGTGCAGGAAGAGCATTATCAACAGAGTTATCTACAAAAAATATGTTCTATATGTGATAGGACAGTGGTTCTCAACCTTCCTAATGCTGTGACCCTTTAATACAGTTTCTCATGTTGTGGTGACCCCCAACCATAAAATAAATTATTTTCATTGCTACTTCATAACTGTAATCTTGCTACTGTTATGAATCGTAATGTAAATATCCTATATGCTGTATGTGTTTTCCGATGGTCGCGACCCACAGGTTGAGCCACTGTGATAGAGGGAACTCAGCAGGGCTTGGAGACCAAAGTCCTCTCTGTGGTATCCCATTGGCTCTGCATGGCAAAGCAAACATTTGTTTACCACTTACTTGTTGTTGTTGTTTTTTTTAAATCTCCATGTGAATTCTCTTCCTCCCTTTGAAGTCCCAAACTACTTCCCCTTCTACTTAGCTCAGGATGGCACATAAGCTTCAATTGCCTGACTGCCTGTGGGCCTCATATTCTTATGGAGCCCTTGTACATACATAATTAAATTGTATTTTTTTCTGTTACTCGGTCTTATGTGAATTTAATTCTTAGACCAGCCAGAAGAATGTAGAAGGGTAAAGGATATATTTTTCCTCCCAAGCCTTATCACTAAAAGTCATTCAAACAATGTTGTATACACTTGGTATGATAAATATGACACTCAGCCACCACCTGTGAAGTGTCCTTGCCAAAAATATGAATTTGGAATAAAATCAGGCCTCTTCGGCCTGGCTTCCATTTTAGGGAAACAAGACAAATAACACCAAAAGAAAGCAATCAGACAAATCCAGATTCTAAGGCATCCTACAGGTCAACTTACACAGGTTCTGATTCACACCAATTTGTGAAGAAAAAAGAGTGGACAGGGTACTGCTTTTGATTAAACATACTTAAGAAACAGGCCAACAAAATAAGAAGTGGAGATCTTATTTAGATTCTGATTCAACCAAAACAACTATTGAGAAAAATGTTGTGACATTTGGAAATTTAATAATGGGAAGGGTATTCGGTGATAGAAAGGAATTGTTTCAGTTTTAATGGTTATGATATTGTCATTGTGTTTATGTAATAATGTGGGTCTAAATTATAATTAGGGGCTAAATTATATTTGACTTCTTGAATATATCCTCCAGTCACTCTAAGTATAGGCACCACTGACTTCTTGAATCTCTCTGCTTTTTTTGCTTAGTGCACTTCAGCCACATTCCAGTATTCACTATGACCATACCTCCTCAATGGTTTGGGAATACTACTCCCCATATGAAGCTCTCTGTCTCCACCATTTGTATTTTCACACAACACTCACATAGTCATCTGAGTCCATCTCAAACCTACTTTCTCTATACAACCAAGCATGACTATCCTTTCCCATGTTGTTATATTTTACTCAACACTTTACTATACATTTTCTGTATTATTAACTCAATATTTATCATGCTCTGTATTTACTGTTACTATTTATTCATTCACTTAAATATTTATGGAATGTTTGCTATGTGTCAAGCACTATTCTAGGAGATGGCTATATAATAAGTGAACAAAACAGATCCCTGCCTTCTGGGATCTAATATTAAAATAATGTGAGAGAGGAGAATAAATATATAAAATATGTAGTGAGAAATGGTGGTAAGTGGTATAGCAATAATAGAATAGAATAAATGAAGTGGTATTTGGGGCATAAGAATATAATTTGCAATTTTAAACAATGATCAGCATAGAGCTCCCTCAGAAGAACATCACCGAGAATGCCTTATGTCAGCAAATATGTGAAGGATATTAAAGACAGTGATGTATTTATCTGATGTTAGAGAGTTTCAGGCAGTGGGGACTGCCAGTGAAGAGAACCTGAGGTGGGAGTTTTTCTGCAGGTTTTCCAAGAATAGTAAGGAATCCACTGAGGCTGAATGAGGGGAAGAGTGGTAAGAGAAAAGGTCATGAGCTAATAGTAGGGAAGTGTGGGGAGGCCCATCCTATAGGGAGTTATAGGCTCTGCTAAGAACTTGGTATCTTATTCTGAGGGAAATTTTGAAGCCAATTGAAGGATTCTGATCAAATGAGAGGTGATCTAATTTATATTTAAAGAGGTTTTGTATATGTATTATGTGTGCTTATGTTTATTTGTCATGTGTCTCCAGCTAGTGAAACCATTAAAAAGTGAATCTCTCTGACTTCGTTTTTGCATTGCCCTCATCACCTATCCCTCTGCATTTCATAATATAATAACTGAATAAATAGCTGTCAACTGATTACTGATACACTGATTTTAGAACTTAAAGAGAGGCTTTATCTCTCTTATAAAGAATATATATATATATATATATATATATATACATTCTATCTAATAAAAGAGAAACGTGATAATTAGCTATACCTCCACCACCCTTCCCATTGGCTAATCAGGGTGATATGCAAATTAACTGCCAGCCAAGATGGCGGCCGGCAGCCAGGCAGCTTGAAGCGAACATGAGGCTTCCTTGCTTCAGTGACAGAGGAAGCCAACGTTCCCTGCCTGCCGCTGCTGGGCTCTGAGCTTGCAGTTTGAAACATTGTTACAAATATAAAATCTAAACAAACTCCAGAAACCTGCTTTCAGCCAGCCGGGATCTCAGAGTTGGAGTTGAAACAGTGTTTCGATTACAGAACCCAAACAAACCAAATACCTGCTTTCAGCAGCCGAGGCCTCAGAGCTGGAGCCAAGCCTCAAAGCTAAAGCTGGCCCAGAATAAAAAAAAAAGAAAAAAAGGAGCGGTTGGGAGCTTCAGTCACCTGCCAGCCTGAAAACAGCCCTCAGCCCCTCACCCAGACTGGCCAGGCACCCCAGTGGAGACACCCACCCTGAAGGGTGTGTGACCAGCTGCAAACAGCCATCAGCCCCTCACCCAGGCTAGCCAGGCACCCAAGCGGGAAACCCACCCTGATCCAGGACACCCTTCAGGGCAAACCAGCCGGCCCCCACCAGTGCACCCAGCCTCTATCCTATATAGTAAAAGGGTAATATGCCTCCCAGCACCGGGATCAGCGGAGCCGAGAGGCCTCCCGGCACCGGGATCAGTGTGACAGGGGGCAGCGCCCAAACCCCCTGATCGCCCTGCGGCTCTGTGTGTGACAGGGTGTGGTGCCCCAACCCCCCCTCTCCCCCACGGGCCCTGCTCTGTATGTGACAGGGTGCGGTGCCCCAACCCCCTCTCCCCCCCACGGGCCCTGCTCTGTGTGTGAAAGGGTAGAGCCATAACCTCCCCATCGGCCCTGCCCTGAGTGTGACAGTGGCAGTGCCACAACCCCCTGATCGGCCCTGCTCTGTGGGTGATATAAGTTGGCGCCCCAACCGCCCCCCACAGGCCCTGCTCTGTGTGTGACGGGGTAGAGCCATAACCTCGCCATTGGCCCTGCCCTGAGTGTGACAGGGTGTGGTGACCCAACCCCCTGATCCACCCTGCTCTGTGTGTGACAGGGGGCGGTGCCCCAACTCCCCTATCAGCCCTACTCTGTGCGTGACAGGGGGGAGCTCCCCAACCCCCTGATGGGCCCTGCTCTGTGAGTGGCAGGGGGTGGCGCCGCAACCTCCCCATCGACCCTGCCTTGAGTGTGACAGGGGGCGGTGCCCCAACCCCCCAATTGTCCCTACCCTGAGCATGACTGACGGTGGCATCGCAACCTCCCGATCCGCCCTGCTCTGTGTATTGCAGGGGGTGGCGCCCCAACTCCCCAATCAGCCCTGCTCTGAGCCTGACCAGGGGCTGCACCTAGGGATTGGGCCTGCCCTCTGCCACCCAGGGGCAGCCCTAAGCCAGCAGGTCATTATCTCCCGAGGGGTCCCAGACTGCGAGAGGGCAGGCACAGGCCTGGCTGAGGGACCCCCCCTCCCCAACCCCCCTGAGTGCACAAATTTTTGTGCACCGGGCCTCTAGTATATATATATATATATATATATATATATATATATATATATATATATTCCCTACCCGGGTTCGGCTCAGTGGATAGAGCATCAGCCTGCAAACTGAAAGGTCCCAGGTTTGATTCCAGTCAAGGGCATGTAACTTGGTTGTGGGCACATCCCTAGTAGGGGGTGTGCAGAGGCAGCTGATCTATGTTTCTCTCTCATGGATGTTTCTTCTAACTCTATCCCTCTCCCTTCCTCTCTGTAAAAAATAAATAAAAAATATTTTAAAAAGAACATATATATAAACACATAAAACTTGGTTATGCTCAAAATGCAAAAATTTTATTTTAACCACCAAGCCCACCTATTCACTTGTGTAGAGTTACTGAATTTAAATATTTTAACAGACTTTAGACATGTCATTTTTCTTGCTAACAGGTATCATTTAAATAATGTGATTTGGGAGGAGTTTCAAAAACAGTGATATATATTCTGACCTGCTGTGTAATCAAAGTCAGTCAGGCTGTTGGGTGTCAAAAATGTCCCAATAGCAACTCAGTTCTCTTCCATGAGATAACCATTGGAACTCAATATTCTCCAACTAATAGAGAAAAATAAAATGGTTTCTACTGCTGTATAGTGTGTAGAGCCCCATAAAGCCTGTCATCATGCTTCTATAGAGGAGCTACCTACTTTACCTTCCTTACCTCATGTACACTTATTCCACTAATGTGCACTGAATCATATGGAAGAAAAATGCAAATTGTGTATGTTGCCTTTTTGATGTAGTTGATTATGATTAAATATATTAGCTGAAAATATATATTGTTGCTATCACATGACATAGACTGTTTAATATGATAGAACATATTAGTATTCAATGTATATAATTTTAAAACTATGAAATCCTAGCTCTTCTTTTAGACTTTGGCCTAGTGTGAGAGACATGATGAGAAAGACCAGATGTTGACCAGAGCATTGGATCAGTGTGGCTGCTGCCTGAATACCCCTAAATATATATTTTTTGTCTAGAAATTATAATATAGTATCCACAAATTGAGAAATCACTGTAAAATTAAACTTCCCACTATACTAGTAAATGAGGTCCAAATTATTTTTCCTTGTGTCTATTTTGCATCCTTGCAAGATTATTGTATGCCTTTTCAACTTAGGCCTTCAAGGCAGCCCAGTAAATTGGAAACGGCTTTGGAAGACAGGGAGTCCTGCATTCTATCTCCAGTGTTAACACTCAGGAGCTAAAATACTTCTCAAAAGTTCTTTGACCACCAGGCCAGTGTGCCTCAGTGCCTGGGTTATTGCTCGGTCCCCAGTAGAGGGTGTGCAAGAGACAGCTGATTAATGATTCTCTTTCATCATTGATGTGACTATCTCTCTCTACCTCTCCCTTCTTCTGTGAAATCAATAAAAAAAATTAATATATTACAAAAAGTTTTGACCTCTTTGACCCTCAGGTTGGTTTTTCTATATACTGGAGATTAAGGGCCAGTTGTTGCAAACATCTGTAATAATAAAAGTGCAATATGCTAATTAGACAAGAGGGCTGAACGACCTTCTAGACGACCTTCTGGATGAAGCTGGGGCTGCAAGGGCCAAGGCAAGCCACCACTGCAGCTGTGAGGGTCGAGCCCCTTGCCAAAATTTTGTGCACCAGGCCTCTAGTAAAATAATAAAATTGTATGTAATTTACATAAATTATATAATACAAATAATATGGACATGTAATATTATGCACACATACATGTATAAATTATGTATTTGTTCTTAAATCTCAGTTCTATACTTTACCATCATATCTATGTATTTAAAAACTCTCTGCCATATAATAGGCATTTGTTAAGTGTTAATTCCAAAAATGTATAACTTTGAACCTATAGTTATTATATGGTTTATGTTTGCAACATAGTGTAATATAAAATTTGTAAGCATACTAATTTATGAATGAATATTTTGACAAGAATAAGTATAAATGATCATGGTAGACATGTTTAAATCAATATAGTATATTAAAACTTCAATGTACCTAATATTTATAAAATATTATCTTCTTTGTTACTATGTTTATCTTTAGCTCAATATTTTTGTCAAGTTTTCGAGAAAAGATTAAAGAAACTTACTTTCATTTCAATGTGTATTGTTACAGTGTAGGTCGTATTTATTCTTTCATATTAAAATTAGAGGTCAAATTTTCACTTTCAAGTCTAAATGAAAAATATGTGAAGCTCTCAGGGAACCATATTTAGTACAGTTTATAAATCAAGGTCTTTATGTTTGGTTCACAATAAACTGTGACAGGGTGCACTAGAGTATGCATAATAGGAAGTGTACATAAATAATTTTAACCTTGGAAGATCAAAATATGCAGGAAAAGTGACAAGCCATTTCATGGGATATAGTTTTGGGCTATGGATTTAGAACAAATTGGTTTTAATTCCTAATTCTACTTATCTTCTTTGTGGCAGGTTAAGCAAATTACTTAACCTTCCTGGACCTCTTACTCTTTCTGAAAATGAGATAATGGCAACAATTAGCCCTAGGCTTTGTTCTACTGAGTCATAGTACATGGCACAATCAACAAATGATACCTACTCTTCTAACTATTTAGAAAATATTAGAAATAAAACTGGGTAACCAAGTCATTTATAAACAAGAGTTTTATAACCAAGCAACTAATTTCAAATATCTTCTTTCTCCTGGAAATCATCTAGGGGAAAAATGATAACTTAAAAAAAAACTTTAAGCTATGTTTTCAGTGAACTAAGATGCAGAAAACTCATAGACTCCAAGTTGCATATAGCTGACATCAAAGGTGAAGCCTCACAGGAAACAGGTGATTGTGGGAGGACCAAAGGGAAGAACAGGGTGGGCAGAGGGGTTCAAAGGGCTAGAGGACCTCAGATATCCAGCAGATAGTTGCTTCCCAAATGAGAGCATCATATCAGAGATGGGACTACTAGTACTGTGAGCATAACTGAGATTGAGCACCTCAAGAGTCCTGGGGAAGAAGAGAAAGACAAGATTCAGAAAGTGTTCAGAGGTGGCAGATAGCAGAACATGACAGAAGAAACAATTTCTAAGAGTGAGTGGTGGTGGAAGAAAGGGCTGTGGAGGGAACTAGGAAATCCAGGATGGGCTCTAAGGGTCAGAGCAGCGCTGGCTACAGAGATGACCATATTGTAGGACATTCACTGTAGTGACAGAGGAGGGAAGTGTGAGCTGTGAAGCTTGGAATGATGTCCTAGCACATCCCTGAATCCCAACACCATCTTCCTACTGGAAGTCTAGGAAAGTTCATCCCCTTTCAATTTCTATTCTTACAAGTAACAGGAAAGGAAGAAGAGGAAGCTCTGCCTGCACACAAGGAATAACACATGCATGAGAGCTACATCAGTTCCTATAGATAACAGAAATACTCATCTGTAAATGCTTTCCAAAAGCAGATGAAAATTCTAACTTAAAATTACAATAAGGACTAACAGCCAATCAACAGAAAACAAACAGAAACAAATCCTTGAAAGAGCAATTATAGTTTTGCAGGAACACTACAAAGCACAAATGGAAGAACTAAAAGAAAAGGTAACCAGAAAATAGGAAATGATGGCCTGAAATCAGGAGGATATGAAAGGTGAAGCAACCTAACTTGCTAAATAGAAAAACAAACTTCTAAATGGAGATTAAATTATAAGTAGCACAATGAAGAATAGCCATCTCAGAAAGCCCAGGGAGAGATAGAAAGGGAATAAATGAAAAGCATAGTCTATGGAAACAAGTGAAAAAGAGATTAAAAAGATTAAAACCAGGGCTTCTTATAGAAATGGTTGATTATATAGCTGGGGATGGAGATGTAGAGAGTGAGCCTAAAACATTTGTTCACACTAGAAATAAAGGACATTATTAAATAATATTAGAACCACAGTAACAATGTGACCAGCTAAAATACTTGCTTCTTCAGGCTTCGTTGCAACAAGAGGTGCCTTTTGCAAATAGTTCTGTTCAATGAGATATTAGTCGTGGATTACTGGGAAAGCTTTACTTTTCCAATGTAGCTGTCACACTTTTGCTTCAATCTCTCTTCTTCCTGTCTATCAAATGAATACAAGGTTAGCATGAAATAACCATTTCATACTCTTGAGACAAGCAGTGTGGGTGAAAAAACTGTCAGTGAGGGGAAAATTTTACCCTACCTTTCCTGGTTTTTATGGTTGGTTTAATAATTGAATTGATACAAGACAGTTTAACAGGGGGAAAATCTATATATATGAAGAGTCAGGGTCCGTAGCAACTGAAGGCTTGACCAAACACCAGAAGTCAGCCAAGGCGACCCAGCACTGACTGCTGAGGGGACTGTGATCAGCCCCAGAGACAGGCTGGGAGAGAAAAGCAGGGTCTGATCACAGCCCCTGTAGCAGTCAGTGCTGGGTCGGCATGGCAGAAATCAGTCCTGCAGTCAATGAACATAGGATCTATTAACATTAAGTGAACATAGGGTCACTTAATATCTCTTTGAGAGGAGTTGAGAATATAAAGTACAGTGTAGAGCAATTATATTATTTCACATAAAACTCTTTTCAACTAAGGTATTTTCCTTTGTTTAGAATGTATCTTTATTGTTGAAAGTATTACAGATGTCCCTTTGTTTTCTTTTTTTTTCCCATTGATCTCCTCCACCCTGCACCCGTCCCTTCCAGGCCTTAGCCAGACTACTGTCTGTGTACATGGGCTATTCCTATCTAATACATAACAATCTAGAAAGATTTAGAGAAAATAAAATAAAAGATATGCCAGGTAAATATTGAACAGAAGAACTGAAGTTGCTGCATGAATACTGGATACAGGCTTGAAGCCAAAACACAACTCATGATATAAAGTTAGTCATTGTAACATAACAAAAAGTTCCTTTCACTAAAGAGATAAGATAGCTCCCAATACTTATACACATAATAGAACAGTATGTGGGTTCAGAATGAGCCTCACCAAGATGTGTCTCAGTGGTATGCAGATTTTTGAGCTAAGGGCAATTTTAGCTTCAGGCTTAAGTGAAAATTCCGCCCCTCCCTTTAACTACTTAAAAAAAAACTGAATTAGAGGCCTTGCCCATAATAACACATTATCCTATACTGGAGGCCTGTTGCACAAAAAGATTCGTGCAATAGGCCTTTCCTTCCTCTGGGTGCCGGCACCAGTTTTCCTCCTACACCTGGGACCCAGGCCTTCACTGCTCGCCTTCCAGCCTTAACTTAGCTGCTCCGGCAGCCGGAGCCGCCTTCCAGCCTTTCGCTACTCCAGCGGCCCAAGCCGCCTTCAGTCTTTGCTCTGCCGTATGCAAATTAACCGCCATATTTCTTGGTGGTTAATTTGCATATCACCCTGATTAGCCAATGGGAAGCTTAGTGAAGGTACGGTCAATTACCCTTTTTGTCTTTTATTAGATTAGATAATAAAAGACTAATATGCAAATTGACTGAACAGAAAAACAAGCGGTCACTATGAATGCACTGACCACCAGGGGGCAGATGCTTAATGCAGGAGCTGTCTCCTGTGGTCAGTGTGCTCCCACAGGGGGAGCACCACTCAGCCAGAAGCCAGGCTCATGGGTGGCTAGTACAGCAGCAGTGGTGGGAGGCTCTCTTGCCTCTATGGCAATGCTAAGGATGTCCAACTGATGGCTTAGGCCCACTCCCCAGGGCCTAAGCCATCAGTCAGACAGCCCCTGAGGGCTCCCAGACTGCAAGAGGGTGCAGTCCAGGCTGAGGGACCCCTCCCTCTGAGTGAACGAATTTCGTGCACCGGGCCTCTAGTCCAATATAATTTTGTATGTATGGGAGCCTCACAGAGACTTGAAACGGTCAAGGAAGTGACCAAAGCAGATAGCTTTTATACCTTTTAGAAAAAGAAAAACAAATTTGTGAAGAAGCAATAAGATAAAGAAATGTATGTTGGGTGCTATATTAGCAAAGAACTAACAAGGTTTGTTCATACAGCCTTCTTGGCCCTGAATGCACTATCTCTGATGATAAGGTTGTCTCTCTACCTCCTGGTGTAGGGAGGGTACCTTTCACATGGGGCATTTATATCCTGTTTTAGGGGAGACAGAGAGGAGGATCACAGTGTCCTTGCACAGGCTGTTTCCCAATTAACTTTAATTCGAAATAATCAATATGTGATTTTGGCAAATTTGGGGCAACCTGCCCTGAGCCTAGTCAAAGCTGACATACCAAGGGAAAGTCGACAAAATAACAGCAAGACTTGATTTTCTGTGAGGCTTGAGTATTTTACTGACAATGTTGAAGTATTGTTGTTAGAATTGGAGAATGTAGCACATGTTAAAACCTTGGAGAGTCTCTGGTGCTTATTAAATTACACCATTAATGTTAGTTCCTCTTTATAACCTTTCCCATTCTTATACCTACAGCTGAGCATTAACAATTACTTTCCTTTTTGTGTTTCATTCTTTCAAAAGTATGAATTTTTTGAAACTAAAAATAGTCACATATAGGGGCCACTAGAGGAAGTTGTAAAATGAGACAGAGTGGCATAGTAAAAAGAGTATAGAATTCTGCATTAGAAAACTGGGACTTTGAATCCCAGTTTGGACTCTAAAGGCTGTGTTTTCATTCAGAACTTATTTAATTTAATTGCCTTTAGCATCAGTTTCTTCAAGGTGATTAACAAAAAGCTCTTCACATTATGGTTTGGCAACAATTAATGACAGCCAGCTTGATGTACTCTAGGAGTCTTAAGATTTACTACCTTAATAACACAGGTACTTTTGGGGGAAAGTACTTAAACACCCTGTACCTGTACCTCAGGTTCCTTATTTGTGAAATTGGATGTTAATAATAGTACTTTATCAACTGAGTTGAGGATTAAATAATATAGTTCATACACACATAGAGGAAATATCCAATCAATGCTAGTTCTTATGATTTAGTTATTATTTCTCCAAAGGACTGACCTGGCTTCTGGGTTTTTTTTGTTTGTTTTGTTATTGTTTGTTTGTTTATTTTTTGAGTCATTTAAGAGCTCTTTAAATCTTGAATCTACTCTTTAAAGAAAGAAGACTATACATCACAGAAGCAGGCCCTAAACTTCCTGACAAATGTGTGCCTCAGAGTGGAGCCTCCCATGACCTGTTCCTGCTTTAGCTTCAATACTGAGAGTTTGGAGGCCTCCTATGGGTTCCTGTGATATGGTTTTACAGGGCACATACTTCTCTATACAGAGAGGTGTAGTGAGCCTGCATCTCCCTTTCCACTGGGCAAAATTGTCAGTCACAAATAAGTCATGTTCTGCCTCCAAGGGCATTCTAAATGTCCAGATGCCCCAAACACAACAGTGTTAGGAGAAGAAGCATGTTAATATTAAAGACATATTCACACTCAAAGATTCCAAGAGATTTATAAAACTAAGGAAAAGACACAGCATCTGGGCTTATTGGACTTGTGGGAAGATTTAGAATTCCAAGTTTGTATAACCAACTTCAACATTATCTTTTTTTGAGCACTTCTGACATATACTTTACTGGTTTTCAGTCTTTGTCTAACTGAAATTGTGAAATGGATAGGAAGTTTTGAACAGAAACATGTTTCTAAGAGCTTAAGGCACTTGGATTTAAAGCCATGCTTTTAAACTGGATTTGTTGTTGTTGTTCATTATCATCCCAGTGCCTGAGGACTTATTGACCTGGTAATGGCAAGATGAAGGAGGAGAAAGCAGTAAAATATCCATTTAACATAGAAACACACTCTTCTTTCTGATTCCCTTTCAAGTGAGTTCAGTGATTGTCCCTGTGAACAGAACTCCATCCATCTAGAGTACCAGAAGTCTGATCCCCAGTTTTGGCTAATTCTCAGAAATATAAGTGTGGAAGGCATAGGGCCAATATTGTTTCTACCTCATAAGGAGGCGATGGGTTTTCAAACCTGTTAATCTCGGTCTTAATATTCTCTTTGAAAAGCTAGAAGTATCTGAAGCTACTCAAGAATCTAGAGATTATATGGGACCAAACCTTGTCCCACATCCCCCCAAATCTAATCATCCTCTGTGAGGGTTTACACATTTATTTTCTGTCAGAGGAGAGATGGCAAGGACCTTCATACAATAGGGCCAACTCTGTACCAATAAAAACGCTACGTTTCATCTTACTTGTCATTAACAGTAGATAAGAGATAGTTTAATTGACTTGAGACATGATTAATAAGATTTGTTCTAAAAGAGTTTTCAATCTCAATGTCTATTAGGAAAGTTTAATGCTGATGACAGGGGGAATACGGAATTCTTTGGACGATGGGCTATAAAACTAGAATATCTTTATTTTGAGATATATGTGGATATGGCTGAGCCTGAGAGAGTAGAAAGTCACCTATATCAATCTGAACAGCAATAACTTTGGGACTGAATATCATTCAAATAAACTCCAATAAATGTCAACATTTTTTTCATTGTAGCAAAATTCATCAAAAAAACTTTTATTGAGATTGTGTGTTCAGTTGACCAACGTACAAAAACCTTTACATTTTCATTGTATTAGTTTCAGTGATATCTTCACTGTTATAGAATCTGGCTTTGACCTTCTACAACCCATCTCTGTATGAGTCAGAAAAAAAGAGGCTGGGCCTTAACCATAGGCAAAGGTTGGCCTTTTATTATATGACTAGAGGCCTGGTGCATGAAATTCATGCACAGGTGTGTGTGTGTGTGTGTGTGTCCCTCAGCCAAGCCTGCACCCTCTCCAATCTGTGACCCCTCTCACAATCCAGGACTGCTGGCTCCCAAACACTCGCCTGCCTGCCTGCCTGATTGCCCCTAACCGCTTCTGCCTGCCAGCCTGATCACCCCCTAACCACTCCCCTGCAAGCCTGATCGATGCCTAACTGCTCCCCTACCAGCCTGATTGCCCCTAACTGCCCTCCCCTGCAAGCCTGGTCACCCCTAACTGCCCTCACCTGCTGGCCTGGTGGCCCCTAACTGTCCTCCCCTGCAGGCCTGGTTGACCCCCAATGGCCTTCTCCTGCTGGCCTGATCACCCCTAACTGCTCTCCCCTACAGGCCTGGTCCCCCCCAACTGCCCTCCCCTGCAGGCCATCTTGTGGAGGCCATCTTGTGGCCACATGGGGGTGGCCGTCTTTAACCACATGGGGGCGGCCATCTTGTGTGTTGGAGTGATGGTCAATTTTCATACTGGTCGTGACTAGTTAGCATATCCGGTCATGACTAATTAGCATATCTGGGCTAATTAGCATATACATCTCTTATTATGTAGGACTATAGGCCTGGTGCATGAAATTCGTGCACGGGCAGGGGGTATCCCTCAGCCCAGCCTGCACCCTCTCCAATCCACGACCCCTCAGGGGATGTATAGATATCCCTGGGATCGGGCCTAAACTGACAGTTGGACTTCCCTCTCACAATCCTGCTGGCCTAGTCACCCCCAACTGCCCCCCTGATGGCCTAGTTGCCTCTCACTGCCCCCTTGCCAACCTAATCAACCCCAACTGGGCCCCTTGCCAGCCTGGTGGCCCCAAATTGCCCCCCCTGCTGGCCTGGTCACCTCATGTAGCCTGCTGTTCAGTCATGTGGTCTTCCCTCCATAACACCCCTGCCGGCCTGGTTGACCCATGCAGTCTGCTTGTTCAGTCATTTGGTTGTCCCTCACTAACCCCCCTGCCAGCCTGGTCATAGGCAGCCATCTTGTGAGGGCATGAGGGTTAATTTGCATATTACCTCTTTATTATATAGGACTAGAAGACCAGTGCATGAAATTCATGCACTGGGAGGTGGGGTGGGTCCCTCAGCCCTGCCTGTACCCCCTCACAGTCTCAGAACCCTGTGATTGATCACCTCAAAGAGGTAGTCCCCATCACCTGGCCAGGACTCTATGATGGATCGCCCCCACAGAAGGAGGCCCCACCCACCTGCCCTGCCACAGCCCGCTGGTTGGTGTCCTAGGCCTTCCTCTTTGGGACAATCATGCAGACCCTGCCAGCTGGTTGCCTGGGCCTCCATCTGCAGGGCAATCATGTGATCAATTGCTCTCCATAGAGGGAGACCCCATGCACCCATTGCAGCCTGCATGTCAGTGGCCTGTGCCTCCCTCTTTGGGGCAATTGTGGAGCTCCCCAATTGATTGATTGCCCAATTGGCTGGTGGCCTGGGCCTCCTTCTGCAGAGTGATCTTGGGGAGATGGCTGGGCCCCAGACCAATCTCATTGCACCCGCTTTGGCTGGTGTCCAGTTGGTCATTATGCTGTTTGGTTGTTCAGTCTATTTGCATATTATGCTTTTATTATCATAGATACTATGAAGAGCAGTGATTGTTGGTAAGAGAAAAATTTTTTTCTCTTACCCTTCTAAGTTCTCCTGGTTGGTCTAAGAGTTAAATTGACATGAGAGAGATTAACAGGAAAAAAAATTTAATTAATACATTCAGGGAACCCCCATAAATGTGAAAGATTACAAAGACAGGCAAAATGAGATTCATATGGTATTTTGAGTTAAGAAGAAGGGGTAGGGATCTGGGACTTAAAAAGGAAAGAAGGCAATTCACAGGAAGAGGAAAAGAACAGATGTTTGGTAAATAGATAGTTGTTGGGCCATGCAGAAACAATGAGACACAGAGGAATTTTAACAGACTTGATAGGTTTCTCTCTGTCTACCACATCTAGTTCATATCTATACTAAGAAAAGCCTAAGTGATCCTCAGGCATGATGTTGTCACAAGATGGCTGCCGCAAGATGGCTGCCGCAAGATGGCCACACACACAGCAGAGGCAGGGCCTGGTGGCCACTCCATGCAATAAGGCCTGGTGGGTCCCGCAGCTCCACACAGCACAGAGGAGGCTGATCCCGGCGCCCCCGCTGCCTCATGCGGAGGAAGTGGGTCTCAGCAGAGGAGGCGGGTTGCGGCAGGGGAAGGCAGTTGGGGGCAATCAGGCTGGCAGGGGAGCAATTAGGCATCAATAAGGCCATCAGAGGAGTGGTTAGGGGGCAATCAGGCTGGCAGGCAGAAGCAGTTAGGGGCACTCAGGCAGGCAAGCAGTTAGGAGCCAGCAGTCCCGGATTGTGAGAGGGATGTCCAACTGCCGGTTTACACCCAATCCCGTGGGATCGGGTCTAAACCTGCAGTTGGACATCCCCTGAGGGGTCCCAGATTGTAGAAGGTCCAGGCCAGGCTGAGGGATACCCCCTCCTGTGCACGAATTTTGTGCACCGGGCCACTAGGCCTATATAATAAAAGCCTAATGTGCTAAGTATCCGACCATTCAACTGTTGGACCAGTCACTATGACACACACTGACCACCAGGGGGCAGAAACTCCAACTGGTAAGTTAGCTTGCTGCTGGGGTCGGGCTGATCAGGACTGGGTGAGATGGGCCAGACACGCCCTAAGACCCTCCCTCAAGTCCTCCCCAGCCCTGATCATGCACTGGTGAGGTCCCTCAGCCTGGCCTACACCCTCTCACAATCTGGGACCCCTTGGGGGATGTCAGAGAGCCAGTTTCAGCCTAATTCCTACAGGCCAGTTCGAGGGACCCTACTGGTGCACAAATTCATGCACTGGGCCTCTAGTTATACTATAATTACCTATGATCTTTCTTCCTAAAATAGGTGCTGTATCTAAATTCTTTTAGATAAGTGAAAGTTGAAAGATTCTTCCTGAGTCTTTTGTTGCCTAAAAATAACCAGCCTAAAACAATCCTCATGCCAAAGAGACACATCTTGAAGTGGTAAATTTTGCTCCTCTGCATGATGAAATATGTCTTTTCCTCAGATAGTAGTTTCACCAGCCATAAAAATTGCTTAATTATATTTAGCGAAGAAAACTAATATTTTGAAAATTATTGCAAGTAATTAGATCAGCCGTGGGCAAACTACGGCCTGCGGAACGGATCCGGCCCGTTTGAAATGAATAAAACTAAAAAAAAAAAAAAAAGACCGTACCCTTTTATGTAATGATGTTTACTTTGAATTTATATTAGTTCACACAAACACTCCATCCATGCTTTTGTTCTGGCCCTCCGGTCCAGTTTAAGAACCCATTGTGGCCCTCGAGTCAAAAAGTTTGCCCACCCCTGAATTAGATCCATGTTCCATATACTTGGTGTATGGCCTCTGTAAATTGAATATTAATTTTATTAATTGACCCAGCTTATATTTCTGTAGATCAAATTTGAGAACCATTGCAATAATAAGTCATATCAAAAGACCCTTTCTGTGGGAGGGTATCTGAAAATGAATTTATCTAAATATAAGGGAAAGGCTAATATATAAAATGAAGTTAAAAAACAACACAAAAGATTTTGGAATGCCAATTTTTATATACCTTGTTATGTATTAAGAATAATTTTTAAAATTTTAAGTTAATACTTATTTAAATGATGGTCTTCCTACAATTCTTTAAAAAATAAAACTATCATGGGGTATTTTTAAGAAATTTAAGAACAATCCCTGTCTTTCCACTTCCTCATCATGACATAGCACTTTTACCTCCTCTTATTTTTGCATGTGCCTTTTATTTACTGATCGTTTGTGATCTTGAGAAGCAGGAATCATGTCTTTTACATTTCATATGGTCTACAGTTCTTAGCAGAGTATCTGACCCAAAGCTGAAGATGATGGTTCTATGTCATGACAATAGTGTGGAGACAAATAACGATGAATAAAAAGTTGGATATTTGACAGGATGTCAGCTTGAAGAGGGGAGAAAGTTGAGCAAGTGAAAGTTGTTAGAGTTTAAAAGTCAAAGAGTTTGAAAAGTCCAGGCTGGATCCCATAAGCAACTGGCAACCACTGTAAGTGTTGCCCCTTGATGGGAGGGTCGTAGGGCTGAGAGGCCAGAGAGGACATAATGAATTTTAAATAATATGGGCTGCATGGTCTCTTTCAAATGAGTCTATAGGAATAGGAAAGAAATAATGTTTCTTCATGTCTTTCTCCTCATTCTGGGCCCCAGGGCATCATTGAGGCAGTGGACCAGGTTTGAAGGCTAAAAACTCTGTGGGTAGATTGAGGAAACATGAACTAGCCCTAAGGGTCTACTTCTTTAGAAACTGCTGTTTTCTTCTTCCAAATCCTCACAATTGCAATTCTCTGTGGACAGAGACTTCTGCAAAGACTGATTTTATAGTAAAACAAAAAACTTCTTTTATTTCAGGAGAAACACAGAGATTCTTTTTTGTCCAAATAATAGCTCTATTTTATTTTAATGCTATGAGTGAAATGTGGCAAGATAGTTGTACAGAGTAAAGTGGCAGTGTTCGAATAATGGTAATTTTTTCCCTCCATAAATCCAAATGTATGAGTAATGTTAGCTGATTAAATGGCAAACACATTCTCTTTCTAGAGAAGACCACGAGTGTCACACATCTTGAACAGGAGCACAAGATGTAGAGCAAGATATGCCACAGTGAGGGTGGGTGACATTACGGAAATAGAAAGTAAGTTATGGAGTGGGCTTGCCACCCCAGCAAGACGTGACTGTCTTCTTTCTGTCATGCCTCCTGTTTCCACCGCACTCGCCAAGCTGAGCTCCCGATGTTCTAGTCCTAAACTGTTTTCAGAACAGGCAGCACAACCCACCTGCACGTTACACATGTGCCTGACTGAGGGAAGCCAATAAACATACACCACAGCTGTGTTTTCAGGGCAGAGGGAAGAGAATGTCACTATTGCCGAAGGAAAGAGAATGAAGGTAACCATGTCACCAAGTCAAACTCTGAGCAAGTTTACATCCAGGAAGGGAGCATTTTGGGGCTGTGTGGAGACTAACCACTCAGTATCTGGGAGCACAGAAGTCCTCTCATCCCAATTCACAGGGCTTCCTGGTGACAGAAGTTTCTCTGCATTCTGGCAATTTAGGGAACAATCAGCCAGACAATATGGGAGTGCTCGCGATGAGCTGCCTGCTGCTGAGGTAACGCCCAGCTGTGATTTTATTTCTCTCTGTTTGGATAATACAATTCAATCTGACTGCAATAACTGAAAAAGACTGCCAAAGAAATGGCCAGTTTGAAAGAACACACACTGAAAAATGAACATCCCCGGCTCCCCCTGAGATCACGGCAGAAACAGGAACATATTTCCAAAGAGCCAGAATGAAACAGCAGTGAGTCGAGGGGAGATGATTTGATCCTGCCAGATTGTGGCGTCATCTCACATGAACACACAGAACTGTGAGGATGAGGGTGGGAATGAGACGTCCACTGCAAAATTATGGATGCCTTGGAAACATCAAATGTCAAGCAAAATACACTGCCTACTGTAGCCACTCATCTTTCAATAACTTCCAATTATTTATGTCGACTCCCAAATTCATTTTCTGCTTGTACAAAATAAAATGAAACCACATTGGTTTTATTTTATTTTTTGAGAGCCATTTTTTTTTATTTTTAAATTACTTAAAAATTCTTTATCATTGAAAGTATTACATATGTCCCCTTTTTTCCCCATTGACCCCTTATAGCCCGCCCCCACCCTCCACCCAAGGCCTTCACTATCCTATTGTCAGTGTCCATGGGTTATGCATATATTTATGCAATTTCTTTGGTTGATCTCTTCCCACCCACCCACTCAACCCTGCCTTTCCTCTTAAGTTCTACCGTCTGTTCCATGCTTCTATGTCTCTGGATCTATTTTGTTCATCAGTTTATTTTGTTCATTAGATTCTACTTATGAGTGAGATCATGTGGCACTTATTTTTATCTGACTGGTTTATTTAGCTTAGCATAACACTCTACAGGTGTCTCCATGCTGTCTCAAAGGTAAGAGATCCTTCTTTTGTACAGCTGAATGGTATTCCATGGTGTAAATGTGCCACAGCTTTTTTATCCACTCATCTACTGATGTGCACGTGGGCTGTTTCCAGATCTTAACTATTGTAAATTGCACTCCTATGAACATAGGGGTGCACATGTTCTGACTGGTGTTTCAGGTTTCTTAGGATATATTCCTAGAAGTAGGGTCACTGGGTCAAATGGAAATTCCATATTTAATCTTTTGAGGAAACTTCATACTGTTTTCCACAGTGGCTGCACCAGTCTGCATTCCCAGCAGCAGGGTACTAGGGTTCCGTTTTCTCTACATCCTAGCTAGTACTTGTCATTTGTTGGTTTGTTGATGACAGCCATTCTGACAGATGTGATGTGATAGCTCATTGTCATTTTAATTTAAATCTCTCTGATAATCAGTGACTTTGTGTTGGGAAGCATGAGACTTGGTTTGAAAGTTTGTAAGAAGGACATTCCGAGAAGAGGGAAGTGTGCAGAAGGCCGCCCACCCTGTTTATCAGAATTCTGACTTAGCGGAGTGCTGAAGGCGGCACCCCTAATTATTCCGTGACCTTTCCAAACAAGTCTGTGCATGTTCAGACCCCCCAAATGTTTACTGAAATCCTTATGCTTAATCTTTGGGTGTCCTTGCTTAAAGGACACTACAAACACATGTGCCCTCCCAATATTACTTACCCTACTGAATATATCTAAAAGATAAACTTTATCTCAAACCACTGCTACAACAAAAGCCCAATGAGGCAGGCAATTGATGCTGTCTGGTTCCTTTAGCCAGGCAGTCCCATAGCCTTCTTTTTCACAGCAAATGTGTGTCAGAGTAATCCATTCATCCATTGCTCAGGGTCTGCTGGTCAGTCCCGGCAACTTTGAGCATTTTTTATATGTCTCTTGGCCATCTGTATGTCCACTTTGGAGAAGTTTTTCTTTAGGTCCTTTGCCTATTTTTTAACTGGATTGTTTGTCTTCCTTTGGTTAAGTTGTATGAGTTCCTTACATAATTTGGATATTAATCCCTTATTGGATATATTATTGAGAAATATGCTCCCTTGCAGTGGGCTCCCTTTTCATTTTGTTGATGGTTTCTTTTGCTGTGCAGAAGCTTTTTATTTTGATGTAGTCCCATTTGTTTTATTTTCTCCTTAGTTTCCTTTGTCTTAGGAGATGTATTGGTAAACATATTGCTACAAGTGATGTCTGAGATTTTGCTGCCTGTGGTTTCTTCTAGGATTTTTTTGGTTTCAGAACTTACATTTAAGTCTTTTATCCATTTTGAATTTATTTTTTCCCAATTCTTTGTTGTTTAAAGTATTACATATGTCTCCTTTGCCCCCATTGACCTCTCCCCAGCCACTCCCACCCCCAGCACATGCCCTCATTCCCCCTAGTGTCTGTGTCCATTGGTTATGCTTATATGCCTGCATACAAGTCCTTTGGTTGATCTCTTACCCCCCTCTCCCCGCTTCCCTCTGAAGTTTGACAGTCTGTTCAATGCTTCTTTGTCTCTGGATGAGTTTATTCTTGTGTATGCTGTAAGTTGGTTGTTTAGTTTCATTTTTCCATCTACCTGTCCAATTTTCCCAACACGATTTATTGAAGAAATGTCCTTTACTCCATTGCATGTTCTTGCCTCCTTTGTCAAATATTAATTGTGTATAATGGCTTGAGTCAAAATCTGGGGGTCTCTGTTCTCTTCCATTGATCTATATGCCTGTTCTTGTGCTAGCATCAGGCTGTTTTGGGTACAGTGGCTTTGTAGTATAACTTGATATATGGTATAGTGATCCCTCCAACTTTGTTTTACTTTCTCAAGTTTGCTGCAGCTATTAAGGGTCATATAAATTTTTGGATTATTTGTTCTAAATCTGTGAAATATGCCATTGGTATTTTCATAGGGATTACATTGAATCTTATATTACTTTGGGTAGTGTGGGCATTTTAATGATGTTTTTTCTACCAGTCCATGAACACAGTATATTCTTCCACTTGTTTATATCGTCCTCTACTCCTTTTGTCAATGTCCTACCATTTTCCAAGTACAGGTCTTTTACCTCCTTGGTTAAGTTTGTTCCTAAGTATCTTAATTTTTTTGTTGTAATGGTAAATGTGATGGTTTAATATTTCTGAGAATTCATTATTGGTGTATAAAAATGTTATTGATTGGGTGTTAATCTTGTATCCTGCTTTATTGCTGAATTTTATTTATTTAATATCATCGTTTTTTAATGGAGTCTTTAGGGTTTTCTATGTACAACATAATGTCATCTGCAAATAATGACAGTTTTACTTCCTCCTTTCCATTTTGGATGCCTTTTATTTCATCTTCTTGTCTGATTGCTGTGGCTAGGACTTCCAGTACTATGTTGAAAGCGAATATCCCTGACTTGTTCCTCTTGTTAGGGAAAATGTTTTTAGTGTTTGCCCATTAAGTATGATATTAGCTGTAGGTTTGACATATATGGCCTTTATCATGTTGAGATAAAATTCTCACTTTGCTGAGAGTTTTTATCAAAAATGGGTGTTGGATTCTGTTGATTGCTTTTTCTGCATCTATTGTTATGATCATGTCATCATTGTCTTTCAATTTAAGTGATGTATCACATTTATTGATTTGCGAATATTGTACCAGTCTTGCATCCCTGGAAAAAATCCCATGTGGTCATGGTGTATGGTCTTTTTAATATATTGCTGGATCCTATTTGTTAATATTTTGTTGAGGATTTTAGCATCTATGTTCATCTGGGATATTGGCCACTAATTCATTTTGTTTGTAGTGTCTTTATCTGGTTTTGGAATTTGGATAATGCTGACTTCATAAAAAGAGCTTAGAAGTGTTCCTTCCTCTTGGATGTTTTGGAGTAGTTTGAGGAGTATAGGTGTTAGTTCTGCTTTGAATGTTTAGCAAAAATCCCCTGTGAAGCCATCTGGGCTTTAGTTTGTTGGGCACTTTTAAAATTACTGCTTCTATCTTATCAGCTGTTATTGGCCTATTCAGGCTTTCTGATTCTTCCTGATTCGGTTTCGGGAGGTTTTATTTTTCTAGGAATTTTTCCATTTCATCCACATTGTCCTGTTTATTGCCGTATAGTTGTTCATAGTATTTTCTTACAATCATTTGTATTTCTGTGGTGTCAATTGTTACTTCCCTGCTTTTATTTCTGATTTTATTCATTTGGGTCCTCTCTCTTTGTTTTTTGATGAGTCTGGCTAAAGGTTCATCAATTTTGTTTCTCTTTTCAAAGAACAAGCTCTTGGTTCCATTGATTTTTTTTTGTATTTTATTTTTGTTTTTTTTTTTTTTTTAGTTTATATGTCATTTATTTCTGCTCTAATTTTGACTATTTCCTTCCTTAGACTTACTATGGGCATTTCTTGTTGTTATCTTTATAATACTTTAAGTTGGAGGGTTAAATATGGTTTTTTTGAGGTAGGCCTGTATTGCTATGTACTTCCCCCTCAGGACTGCTTTTGCTGTGTCCCGGAGATTTTGAATTGTTGTGTATTCATTTTTATTTGTTCCCATGAAGTTTTGATTTCTTTCTTGATCTCATTGGTAATCCATTCATTGTTTATTACATGCTATTTAGACTTCACGTGTTTGAATTTTTTTTTTGTATTTTTACTGTGGTTGATTTCTAATTTCATTCCATTGAATCTGAGAAGATGCTTAATATTATTTCAGTATTCTTGATCTTTCAGCAACTTGTTTTGTGTCCTAACATGTGGTCTATCTTTGAGAATGTCACATGTGCACTTGAGAAGAATGTATAACCTTCACCTTTGGGGTGAAGTGTTCTGTAAATGTCAATTAAATTCATCTGATCCAGTGTGTCCTTTAGAATCACTGTTTCTTTGTTAAGTTTTGTCTGGAAGATCTATCCAGTGAAGTCAGTGGGGTGTTAAAGTCCCCTATTGTGATTATATATATTTAGGGGGACCTATATTGGGTTCATATAACCAGGGTTATATCCTCTTGTTGGATAGATCCCTTTAGTATTATGTAGTGACTTTTATTGTCTCTTATGATGGCATTTATTTTGAAGTCTATTTTGTCCGATATGAGTATTGCTTCCCCAGGTTTTAAAATCTTCATTTGTATGGAATATTTTTCCATCCCTTCACTCTCATCCTGTGTGTCTTTTGTTCTGAGGTTGGTCTCTTATAAACAGCTTATAATTGGGTCCATTCAACTACCCTACATCTTTTGATTGGAGTATTTAATCCATTCCCATTTAAAGTGATTATTGACAGGAACTTTATTCCATTTTAATTGTTTATGCCTATGTCTCTCTCTCCTTCTATTTCTTCTTCTCATTACAGCAGTCCCTTTAGCATTTCCTGCAGTGCTGGTTTGATAGTAATAAACTCCTTTTGCCCTTTTTTTTCCTGGGATCTTTATTTCACCCTCTATCTTGAATGATATCCTTGCTGGATATAGTAATCCTGGTTTCAGATCCTTGTTTTCATTACCTTGGAAACTTTATGCCATTCCTTTTTGACCTATAGAGTTTCTGATTTTAAAAAAATGAACTGACAGCCTTATGGGAGCTCCTTTGTACCTAACAAATTGCTTTTCTCTTGCTGTCTTTACGATTTGCTCTTTATCTTTAATTTTTGGCATTTTAATTATGATGTGTCTAGGCATGCGCCTGTTTGGGTTATTTTTGCTTGGGACTCTCTGTGCCTCCTGAACTTGTGTGACTTTTTCCTTTACCAGGTTAGGGAAGTTTTCTGCCATTATTTCTTCAAACAAGTTCTCTATCCCTTGCTATATTTTTTCCCCTTCTTTCACTCCTATGATGCAAATATTGTTATGTTTTATGTTATTGCATATATATCCCTTAAGCTGTCCTCATGTTTTTTAATTGTTTTTTTTTCTTTTTGATTCTCTGAATGAGTGATTTTTTTCTACCCTGTCTTCTAATTCATTGCTCTGACCCCCACTTCCCCTAATCTGCTGTGTATTCCTTTCACTGTGTTCTTTATTAGTGCTATGTCATTTTTCATAGTTACTATATCTTTTCTCATGCTGTAGAGCATTTTTGTAATCATTAGTTTGAACTCTATGTTTCATAAATGTCTTATCTCTATTTCATTTAGCTCTTCTTCTGGAGAATTGGGTTGTTCTTTCATTTGGGGCTTATTTTATTGTCTTCTCATTTTGGCTACCTGTTTGGGTTTGTGTCTATGGATTCAGTAGATCTGCTAAAACTCCCAATCTCTAAGACAGCACAATGTCATACACTGTTTGTCACTGGCCCTGCGTACCCTGTTTGGAGCTATCAGCAATCCACAGCTTGTATTTCCCTCTGTTGGGCCTGGATATCTTTGGAAAGAACCAAGCTGTGTACCAAGGTCCACTTTTCCTAGCCCTGGTCCTAGAAGGACATCAGGCAAAGAATCAAAGTCTCCAGAGATACACCTCTGCCTATAGTCTGATTGTTATTTCAGTCTTAATTACCCTTGGGCTATGGAGCAAAGCAAAGCAAAGACTCCATGTGGGTGGGGGGACGGGGGACAAGAGGTTCTCCAACAGGGTGGGGCAATTGCTTCCCTCACAGGTAAAAGCTGCCTGGGTGGTAAAGGTTTGTTAGAGAAAGTTATCCTCTGAAGTATGAAGGAATGTTTCAACACAGGAAATCAGCATGGCTGCCTTCTGAGCTCCAAAACCAGAGCCTCCAAACCTGGATTTTTTTTACACAGCTCTAGACCATTCTGTCCTCTTGTTGCCAGAATCCAAGGTGAGTGGCTGCACATGCAATTTTGTTCATTGGCAGCTTAAAGAGTGTCCCTGTATTTTCAGCCATTTCTCCCTGACAAACATCAACCCTGCTGCTTTTCACAGACAGAAGTTATGTGTGCACCTTTCTCAGTTCTGGTGCTCTGGGTTGGGGTGCCAAGCTTGGGGTTTAGACCCCAGAGTTCTCAGTGGAAAACCCCCACAGCTGAGATATCCCTTCAGAACTTCAGCTGCTGTCTGTGGGAACCCGGGCAGCCCTTTTGCACCTCCGTACTTCCTACCAGTCTCTATGTGATCACTACTTTCTGTCCTTGGTTATTAGGGTTCTCTCCAGCTAGTCTTCAGTTGATCTTCCAGGGTGGGTTTTTCTCTATTTTAGTTATATTTACAGTTTGGTCTTGTCAATATAATTTCCTCTTACTCTGCCACCATTTTGGAATCTTTTGGTTTTATTTTTAAACCCTAATATTAAGCAGTATATATGTCCATCAGGAAGTGGGTTTGGCTCATAAATGAAAAGCTTTGTTAATTTTTCCTGTTAATATCAATGTGATTATTCAAAATGAAGGTCATTCTTATTGTCATATTTGTGGCAACCCATTAATGATTATTATATAGCTGATTCCTGCAACAGAGTTTGCTTCTTTTTTTAGCATGTCATTTTTGGCATGCCAAAGGTTTCTGTAGGGTGGATGATGTGCAGGACTTAGGCAGAGATAGGGATGAAAAAGTTCAGAGTTTCCAAAGATATTTTGGCATATGAGTTACACCCAGTTCTTTTTTAAAAAAATATTTTTTTATTGATTTCAGAGAAGAAGCGAGAGGGAGAGAAAAATAGAAACATCAATGATGAGAGAGAATCATTGATCAGCTGCCTCCTGCAAGCCCCATACTGGAGATCAAGCCTGCAACCTGAGCATGTGCCTGACCAGGAATCAAACTGTGACCTCTTGGATCATACATAGGTCGATACTCAAACACACAGCCTGGGGCATTTCCTAAACATATCCAATAGCATTAATGTAGGAGATCCCTAAACCAAAGCCTGGTTACTTGTATTATCTTTAATATAAGCAAAATGATGAAAGAAACTTAGCTTGGCACACTCAACATTACTTCATGGCACAAACCCCTGCACCCCTATCCCCCCTCGGTATTCATGTTTCAGCTATGATTTTGCAGATGAGACACAGCTTTTAAGTTCTCCATATATGGCAACAATGTCTTGCTTTTTCACCATGGAAATCCTTCTTCCCTGATTTTTTCTATGGAAAATATGTGAAAGAGGAACTATTAAATGTGAAAAATAAGCAGAAATATTTATGGTCTCTATGCTGTCACTCAAATATTATTTACATATCCTAAGCTAACTCTGTATTTCATGTTTTCTGTCAGAAAGTAATAAATTTATTATGTAAACAGATAGACAGAAAAGCTTAGCATTTCACTGAATTGAATTTAAAAATCTATAATTTACATTTATAAAGTGATAGAATCTACCTACAAAGAACTGGTTAACAGGTTCAGCAAAACAAAAAACAAACGTGAAAAAGGAACTGAAGTGTGATTTATTTCTTACTCTTTTGAAGTAGGACTAAAATGTGACTCACAGCCCTGTACCCAGTGTTCCACAGAGCTGTCACTCTATGAGTTAACATTCAATTACTCCTGGAGTTAACATTCAATAAGAATCTGAGGCTGAAAGGAAGAGGGTAAACATGTGACAGGTACAGGACCATTTCTTCTCTTATAGCAACACTGAGTTCCTACTGGACAGTTAACAGATCACAGTTGCCTCATTGCACTCTTGCCATTTAAGCAATGGATAGAGAAACTGACCAGCAGAAAGAAGGCATCTGTTCAGAGAATCTTCGGCAAGCATTGGTTAGACTCTTAGAGTCTTTTTTTTTCTATAATACATAGAATTTTTAGCACAATGACATTGTAGAATCATTAAATCCATTTTTAAAGCAACATTTATATACATTTGGTCATTGAAAATAACATTTTTCCCCATTAAAAAATAACCCTGACTCTGTTGTTATTTAATTCCTTTGATGCTTGAGTTGGTGCTTTCAGTCTCTGTCCACTGCTTCAGTGAGGGGGCACTGGTTGGTAATCCAAGACTTCATGCTCCAGCTGTTGAGGTTACCAGAGGAGGGTGTAGGGATCAAAGCACTCTACTCATGCCTATTAGATGGGAGTGAACAGCTGATTCCCACAGCTATGGCTGGGCCACCTCAAGCTGGAGCCACTCATTGGAAGAAAGAACTGGAGTGTCAGCCAGGATAAGGATAATTGTAAAGATAAAAGGAATTCTCATGGTCAAGCAAAACAGGTTACCTACTCAGAACTGGAGGAACTCAAAAGACAGATTGGAAACAGAAGGGTCTATATAGCTTCACAGTGAACAAGTGGGCCTCTCCCCATTGTGAGTTGCTGAAACAACACTGGAGTAAAAAATTCCCCACAATGAAATAGGGCTGAAAGAGGACATTATGAGAACTTTAGTCATACATTCCACTCCCATATTTCTTCTTTTTTCCCTTTGAAACTACCGTGAAGACATGATAATTCTTTCTCTCTTTTTGTTTTGTTTTGCTTAATTTGGGTGGGGGAGGTCTTGCTTCAATTGACCCAATAAGACATATCAAATACTAGTAAAATGAATTTGAAAGGCTTTTAGACATATAACTTTCAAATATTTTGGAACCCATTTATATATTTACATTTTATTCACTTTAAAAATTTATAGATAGCAGAAATCACACATGTGCATTTCTAGGATTTTGACAAATAAATACAGTTTTTTTTAGCAGTCCCTAGAAATCAAATACAAGTTGCACAAACCTTGTGCTGCTCATTTAAAATCAGTTCCCCTCAGCTCCTGGAAATTCTGAATTTTTAATGTTTTTATACATTTATCTTTTCCAGAATGGTATATAAATGAATTTATACAATTTATAGCTCATTTCAGCCTGGTTCATCAAAAGCAAAAGACTAACATGAAAAGGGAACTGAAGTGTGATTCAGCATGTTATTGTGTATATCAAGTTGTGTATATCAGAAACTTATTTTTTTATGGATGAGTAGTATTCCATGTTATGGATGTATCACAGTTTATTCATTTGTTAGTTGAAGAGCATTGGGGCTGTTTTCAATTTCTGGTGATTATGAATAAAACCATTATTCATTCCATTAAAATATTTTCTAGTTTCACTTGTAGCTTCCTCTCTGAATCATTATTTTTAGGGTTCTAAATATTTAGTGATTTTTCCATATATCTTTCTGTTACTTATTTTTAGTTAATATTATTATGATTGTAAGATATTTTGGATGATATCAATCCTTTTAAAATTGTTAAGGTTTGTGTTCTGACTCAAGACATGATTTATCTTGGTGTTTATTCCATGTGGCTCTGAAAAGAATGTATTCTGCTGATTCTGTGTGGTTTATTCTATAAATGCCAATTAGGTCAGTTTGAGCAATAGAATTTATTATGTTTTATCTATTCTTACACTTTATTGTATAATTACTACTAATTATTCTATTGAATAGATTGGAATGTTGAAATCTTCAATGTTAATTGTGATTCATTTATCCCTCCTTTCAGTTCTATCAGTATTTTCTCAATGAACTTTTAAGTTCAATTTTTAGATTCATGCACATTCATGTTACATCTTTTTTAGACATATATTTTGTCTTTAAGTCGCTCACATTTAACAGAAGAGATACCTGTATAGATATCATTACCAATGAGAATGTTATAACATGTTAAAAAAAAACCACAAAGACCTCACGGGTAACGTTATGGAAGTATAAAAGAGGAACATAAAAAAGGGGAAGCTAAGAAAATGTCACAGAGGTAAGAGCATTTAGGCTGTGCCTTAAAAGAAGAATAGATTTAAAAGATCTTCAAATAGCATAGGAAAGCACTCTAAGCTGAAAACAAAAATTAAAAAGAGACCACTAACAGCACATGATCAAAGTGGAAACTTCCAGCATACACATGTCTTTGTTTAAAACTATATACATTTATGGTTAATAAAGTATTTCTAACAAACTGAGAAAACTTAAGTAGAAAGAGTGATATTCCTATATAAAATGCTATATGTTTTTTGGATATGTCTCATAGGCTTTTAGAAATTTGGTTGACAAACAAAATATACTTAGAGATATTGATTTAGGATTCAGAGATAAGACAGAGATAACTTCTGTCATTTATATCACTGGTAATGATGTAGGTACTTTTACTTTGCCTTCTATTTTCTGGATATAAATGAAGATGATACAGACTATGGACAATCATTAATTTTATAGGTAGCTGCTTTGTAATTGTATGAAAAAAACTTTTAATTAGAGTTTGGTAAGAGCTACAAAGGAAATGTACAGGGTTATAGCAATGTAAGTTGTACTAAAAGGGATGCTAAGGAAAGTTGTTCACACTATAGGGAAATTATAAAAGAGGGAATTATGGAACTTCAGGAATAAAGGAAGTGCAACAGAAATTATAAATTTTAGGGTAAATATAACATGCCATTTTCAATATAAATTATTTAAAATATATACAACAAAATAAAATTCAGGGAAAGAAATATTGTCAGGATTGTTGTAAGGATTAAATGAGTAAGGTCAATCAATAAGCCCTCAATGATTATTGATAATTACTATTATTTTTCTCTTCTATCTCTTGATTCTTTTTTATTTTTACCTTTAGTAGCAAATGTTTAAAGTTTTATTCAAAAGAATATGTTTGCATTAGAAAATTTGGGAAATATTACAAAGAAGCAAAAGTAAAAGATCAGAAAAAAAGAGAAAGCATATTTATTTTTTAAAATATATTTTATTGATTTTTTACAGAGAGGAAGGGAGAGGGATAGAGAGTTAGAGACATCAATGAGAGAGAAACATCGATTAGCTGCCTCCTGGCACACTCCCTACTGAGGATGTGCCCACAACCAAGATACAAGCCCTTGACTGGAATCGAACCTGGGACCCTTCAGTCTGAAGGCCGATGCTCTATCCACTGAGCCAAACCAGTTAAGGTGAGAAAGCATATTTAAATAAATCTCTCAGGCAGAGAAAACATTGCCTTCAGTGTAGAAAATAAACTTCTAGTAATATATAGAATGTTCACACAGTTGTCTATACAAATATATTTTTTAAAAACAGATTATTCTGAAAATACCATTTTAAAATGTACTTTTAAAAACTAATCAAGGAGAAACTAAGATGGCGGCATAGGTAAACACCGGGAAATTGCCGCCTCTCACAACAATTGAAAATTACCGCAAAGGACAGAGCAAACATCATCCAGAACAACAGGAAGGCTGGCTGAGTGTAAATTCTACAACTAGAAGGAAAGAAAAGCACACTGAGAGCCAGAGGAGCTGCAGAGGTGAAGTGCAGAGGTACAAGTGCAGAGGTACGGCCGGCTCGTGAGCGCGCGAGTTAAAGGGGTGGCACCTGAGGACACGGCTGTCTTTTTGAATCACAAGCTCCCGACTGCTCTGAACTCCGGTTCCGGGAAGTCTCTGGGGACCCAGGACTCATACGGGGAGAAGCTGGTCTGTCCGGCAGCGGGTGAACTTGAAGGCGGCTTTCCCTCAGAGGTGCTTGCAGCAATTAGCGGGCCACTGAGACCCGCGACTCCGGGCGGAGAATCAGCCATAGCTCCTTGATCCGCCCTTTGATTCCCTGAGACCCCGCCCCACCCAGGCTGCAGCAGAGGCTTTTGCATGTGAATGTACCTAACTGCAGCCCAGCAAGGCAGACCCGGAACTTCCAAGAGAAGGCCCAAGGCCCCGCAGCGGCTTGCATTGCTTCACAGCTGAGCCTCTTCGTGGCTCCTGCTGTGTGGCCTCAGGCAGAGGCTGAATTAGCACCTCCTTAGATCCAGGAGCCACTGTACCCAGTGGTCAGAGGGGGACCATCCAGATTGCAACTCCTCAGATCCATAAGGGACACACTCAGGGAGCAGACTCAGTGAGCACCAAAGCCCCACTGAAGCAAGTCTTGCCCCAGAAGGGTGTCTTCAGCACAGAAGTTCTCCCACTTTAGACACAGCTGATTCTCACAGCCAATTGGCCTGGAGGTCAATTCCTCCCAGTGATCCTACAACAACCAAGGCACCAAGAGTGCACCAAGAGTGTCCACCCCAGGTAACTGGGGAGGCTGAGCTACTGGGCCCTACAGGACACCTGGCGCGCAGGGCCACTCTATCAACACAGGGAAGCTGCCAAAATGCGGAGACAAAGAAACAGGTCACAAATGGCAGAAATGGAGGAAAGCAAACAACTGGATATAGAGTTCAAGGCCATGTTTATAAGGTTTTTCAAGAATATTATGGAAACCGCTGATAAATTTAATGAATCCCTCAATAAGTATAGTGAGACCATGGAGGACATGAAAAAAGACCAACTAGAAATTAAGCATACACTGACTGAAATAAAGAATAATATACAGAGATCCAACAGCAGACAAGAGGATCCCAAGAATCAAGTCAAAGATTTGAAATACAAAGAAACAAAAAATACCCAACCGAAAAAGAAAAAAGAAAAGAGATTCCAAAAATATGAAGATAGTGTAAGGAACCTCTGGGACAACTTCAAGCGTACCAACATCAGAATTATAGGGGTACCAGAAGGAGAGAGAGGGCAAGATATTGAAAACCTTTTTGAAGAAATAATGACAGAAAACTTCCCCTACCTGGTGAAAGAAATGGACTTACAAGTCCAGGAAGCACAGAGAACCCCAAACAAAAGGAATCCAAGGAGGACCACACCAAGACACATCATAATTAAAATGCCAAGAGCAAAAGATAAAGAGAGAATCTTAAAAGCAGCAAGAGAAAGACAGTCAGTTACCTACAAGGGAGTACCCATACGACTGTCAGCTGATTTCTCAACAGAAACCATGCAGGCCAGAAGAGAGTGGCAAGAAATATTCAAAGTGATGAATAGCAAGAACCTACAACCAAGATTACTTTATCCAGCAAAGCTATCATTCAGAATAGAAGGTCAGATAAAGAGCTTCACGGATAAGAAAAAGCTAAAGGAGTTCATCACCACCAAACCAGCATTATATGAAATGCTGAAAGGTATTCTTTAAGAAGAGGAAGAAGAAGAAAAAGGAACTCTTACCATTTGCCACAGCATGGATGGAACTGGAGAGCGGATAAATACCACATGATCTCACTCATTTGTGGAATATAATGAACAACATAAACTGATGAACAAGGACTGATCCAGAGACGGAGAGGCATTGAGTGGACTGTCGGGACTTGGAGGGAAGGTAGGGGAGGGTGGGGGTAAGGGGGAAAGATCAACCAAAGGACTTATATGCAAGCATATAGGCCTAATCAATGGACATGGACAACGGGGGGGTGAGGGCATGAGCGGGGGGGGGGGGGGGGGTAGAGGGTAACGTGGGGACAAGGACACATATGTAATATCTTAATCAATAAAAAATATATTAAAAAAACTAATCAAGATATTTTGAATATTTTTCATATCATTGCAATTATTTTACAGTACTTTTAATATTGTTTAATCATATTGATAATCCATCATTTATGGCAGGACACAGGAAAATAATTAGACAATCTTGAAGTAACCACAAGAGGGTAATCACAGTAGCAATGCGAACTTTGATTCAAGGGTCTAAGTAATACTAATTAATTATGTTCTTAAAATATTTAAAATGACAAGGTTTATGTTATATACATTTTACCACAATAAAAACAGAAAAATTTAGAAAGATCTACAGAACTTGATAAGGTTTTAGTTATGAGAAATATGGGATTAATTGAGAAGGATACAAATCCTGAGGAGGTAGGTGGTTGGTTGGGCCATTCTTTGAAATAAAGGAAATAAGAGGAGAGGCAAAGCTCAAGTTTTGAAAACAGCTGAAGTTTGAGCATAATTTTCTAAAATGTAAATATTTTTAAAGGTCAAAGTTGTATATTTGACTTCACTTCAATACTGCTTAAGTCATGTTGATGAGAATCATGGTGCCCTTTTATTTTGCTGTAAAAAAACTATCAATGAGACTAAGTGTATTTATGAATAATTAAATGTAAGATTAGAAATGAAGGTGAGTGAGACTTTAAAAATAACTCAAATTTCATGGTAGCATAGAGAATACAGACTCAAAGTATTATAAAATATGCCAACAATGGAGATTAGATCATTATGGCAAGCTGATCATATGCATGCACTTTCCCACCCATGTATTTCTTCAAATTACAGAAAACAGCAAACACCATAGAATGCTGGTAAAAACAACACAACAACAACAAAAAAACTGGTGGAATAGATGGCTCATAAATTTAGAGAATTTTCTAGAAGTTGGTAAAAAGGAAGAAATTTATTAATAAAGAGGACCTTCCATATGTATTGAAAAAAAACCTTAGTGAAATAAGAACAGATACTAAAAACATCAAAACAGAATTAAAAATAAAATAATGGAGACAATTCTCCAGGATAATTAATTAAAGAACTGCATTGTAAATAGAGAAAGAGTGAAAAGTTCTTGTTCATGCTATATTGCATGCAGTTCAGTTAATATTCTGAATTTTGTTTCTCATTAGAAATATTTATAGTTTCAAAAAATACTAATGCCTGGGCTGCTCTCCTAAAGACTGAGTTAGTTGTTTTGGATTGGAGTCTGGGCATTGGGATTTAAAGTTTTTTTAGGTTATTCCCATGTGCAACCAAAATTGAGATCCACTGCACTAAAGGGAGTGAATTACTTCTCTGGGGAAGACTCTTATTCATGCAGAGTTTGAGAGAGAAGAGCAGAGCAAGAGGTGGTTCAGAATCCCCAAAACACATGCATAAGATGAGTGAATGGAAAGACTAGCCTTCTCAGGAGGTAAACACACTAAATACCTCATGTGGCAAAAATAACATGCTCCTTCTGTTAGCAAATAAGACTGTGCACGCTGTTCCCTACCTCGAACATTTGCCTGACTGTTGACACTTTCTGCCTCTGCACAGTTATTGCTGCAGGTGGGGTAGGCCACAAAGAAAACCTGTATCAGTTGTCTCCTATCACCAACATAATCTTTAATTCATAAAATTAATTGAAAATCAAGAATCATGGGGTAGGGAGTAAAACCAACAGCATTAAAAAGAAAGACCTTGGAAGAAAAAGGAAAAACAGATTTTGACTGTGAAAAAGAATTTAGAATTAGAATGGAAGTTCTAAGCTGCTAACCAGTATTCCCAGAGAGATTCTAAGATATTAGATACAAAAATAAGCTGCAAAAAAATGAGCAAAGACAAAAAAGGTTCTCATTAAAAATACATAAGCATGCATTGATAATAAGTTTTAAAATATGATCAATAGAATGGACAGAGCTGGAAAAACAAGTTAGGAATATGAAGGTAAAAACAAAACGCTCATGAGCAAAAAAGGAAGAGGCATAAAAATATGGAATAAAGCCCTAAAAGTAAGTGGATATGGAGAGTCAGCCTTGGACTTTCAGAATATATCTAAAATAAATTCCAGAGGGCAAAAATGAAATAAAATTTAAATAAAACAAGAAGAAATACTCTATTAATAAATAAGAGAAAAACATTTGCAAGAGCTAGAAACAGGTAAAATCTGGGGTTTAAGAACTAATCATATTAGGGTGAATGTAAAAAGATCCATTGCTAATGGCATAATCTAGAAAACTTTAGAACTTCATGAAACAGGAGAAATTCTAAAATCATGGGAAAGGGCAGTCAGAACAAAACCTATAAAATTGTGGTAATCCTTTTGGTATCAGATTTATCATCATTGACAGTGGAAGCCAGAAGACAATTATCAAACTTTAAACTTTGAGATGACATTATTTGGCACCTCTTATTCTATACCAAAACCAACTAAGCACAATGATGACATTTTTATCTTATAAATATTCAGAACTGTTAATTCCTGTACATTTTACATGTAAGAATTTCCCAACACATGTAAAATTCAACAGAAGAGCAAAAATATGCAAAACAAGACACAGTAGTGAGATATATACCAGTAATGAAATCTTAATTAAATTAAATAATTACTGATGCATAATATGAAAAAATGCCAATCAGGAAACAAAGAACCTTTCATGAAAAATAATGGGACTTGTTGGTGGAGAAATTAAAGGAGTGATAATATATCATGACTATGGTGATTTTCAGAAGGAAAACATAGCTATTGATTTTATCTTGATAGTAGTAGTACAATGGAAGTTTAAATATTTGTTCAAAGTAATAGCATATAAAATATTTTAAAAAGTTAATATCTGTTATATCTAATTGGTGGATAAATAGTAATATGTTGTATACTTTCATGTTAATTGAACTGCTGCATAACTTAAAATGAAAAAAAGTTAATTTAAAAAAAAATGAGACAAATGTGCCCTAGCTGGTTTGGCTCAGTTGTTGGAGCATTGGCTTGTATACTGAAGGGTCCCAGGTTCGATTCTAGTCAAGGGCACATGCCTGTGCTGTGGGCTCGATCCTCAGCAGGGGGCATGCAGTAGGCAGTCCATCAATGATTCTCTCTCAACATTGATGTTTCTTTCTATCTCTCCTTCTCCCTTCTTCTCTGAAGTCAATACAAATATATTTAAAAAAAAATAAAAAATGAGACAAGCTGGATACAATGCAATAATCAGTAATTACTAGAAGAAAATAGATGAAAATATTTCAACATACAGGGCTTAAAATGGAATAAAATTGATAAATATTAAAAAATCATAAGATATTTACTTTTGCTTACAAAATAAAAATGGATAATGCAGTATTGAACTCAGATAAGATAGAACTTATGATTAATGCATTAGGTGGATATAATAGTTTATTTCATAGTGATAAAAAATTCAGTCCAGGAAAACACAGTGTTCTTGAATGTTTTTACTTATAAGCTGTCTTTAAAATACTTAAAGCAAAATATGAATAATAATTTTAAGGAGAAATTAACCAATCTACCATCTTAATGGGACATCAATGTGTGCTAAAAAATCAATAAATTAATCTCAAAAAAATTAGAAAAGAAAAAGAAAAGAAAAAGGAGAACCTCTAAAAGTTACATTCACTTAATATAATGCAATAAAATACAAGAGGACAGCTCTAAATTCCAAGCTGTCCTTTATGAAGGTTAATATTTATTAATAATAACAGTGATCATAAAAATGAGATATTAAAATGGTTTATAATGGAAATTATAAATAATATGAAAATAAAAAATAAGAATAGTTTATTTCTAAACTTTAGTATAAAGCCAAAGAAGAATTCGGGGGGGTGGGGGGGGCGATGTGTAACCTAAAACATATATATATATATATATATATATATTTTAAGTATAGTTTTAAACACATATTAAAATATATTTTAAATATATGAACAGACTGAAAATGAAAGAAAAACCAAAATAGTAGGAAGAAATGTTTATTATTAGGAAAAATTGATAGGAAAATGAAAACTTGTTTTTTTAGAAAGATCAAATAAGGTTAGCTTGTATTATTAAATATTACATAGGGAGCCCATGAAAATAATATAAAATAAGGAAAATAAAGAAGTACCATACATATTAAAGAGAAAACTATCATCCGTTATAGATTACAAATTTGTGCACCAGTGGGGTCTCTCGGCCTGGCCTGCAGGATTGGGCAAAATTGGCTCTCCAACATGCCCCAATGGGTCCTGGATTTCAAGAGGGTGCAGGCCAGGCCAAGGGACCCCACTGGTGCACAATTGGGGCCAGGGAGGGATGCAGGAGTTTGCCTAGCCAGTGAGGGACGATGGGAGGGTTCCAGGGCATGTCTGACCTGTCTCACTCAGTCCTGATCAGCCAGACCCCAGCAGCAAGCTAACCTACTGGTCAGAGCGTCTGCCCCCTGATGGTCAATGCACATAATAGCGAATGGTTGAACAGCCTTAGCATATCATTAGCATATTATGCTTTAATTGGTTGAAGGGACGACTGGATGACTAGACACTTAGCATATCAGGCTTTTATTATATAGGATATGATTTTCTAGTCATGCTATCCTAAAGAATTAAATTTAAAAAATGGTAACTGCCAGGGTCCAACCCCAGCAGGTCCAGGGGTCCCCAAAGGTGTGGATGGAGTCGGCGAAGAAGGAAGGACACGGAGACAGTGTTCAGTTGATCAGCAGCCCAGCCAGGATCTCCAGCCAGGATCTCCAGCCAAGTTCTGGTCTGGATCTCCAGAGAGGTTCTGGTTCGGATCTCCAGCCAGGTTCTGTGTCCATGTTCTCTTGCTAGGTTCTCCAGCCAGGTTCTCCAGGTTCTCCAGCCAGGTTCAGTCACCAGGTTCTAGTAGGTTCTCTTGCCAATTTCTGTAGTCAGGTTCAGTCCAGGATCTTTTGCCATGTTCTCTCCAGCAAAGCTCTTCTGTCTGTGTAGGTTCTGTCTTCTAAGTTCTGTCTTCTTAGTTCTGTCTCTGTTGCTGTCTTGTTACATCTGTATTTATACCAGTTGATTCAATCCTATCAATCTCTATTCCAAAGGTTAGGGCGTTTCTTATCTCCATTCCAGGGAGTAAAGATTATGTAGCTTAAGCATGATTGTTCATAGTTAAAGTGATTAATTACCCGCCTGGCACTTAGTTAAGAGGTTTTATTCCCTCCCTAACTTCAGGGGAAAATCCCTACCTGGGGAAACAACCTTTCTCAGAGAGGAGACCTTGGTTAAAACACATAGTGCCAAGAAGGTGAGCAAACATATTAAGAACAATATGCCATATATGCCAGGTCCCTTGAAACAGCAAGGATGGACCGGCTCCCGGCAGGTAACAACTCATAAATTTTTAGATGCCTATATACAATAAAAATATATATACCACCTTTTTCTATATACTAGTACCAACAATTATTTAAAAATGAAGTGGGATTAAATAACAAATGTGATATACATAGGAATAAATTGTTCAAAAACTGTGAGAAATCTTACAGATACATGAATAAATCTCTAGTAATGGGTTGCAAGGAAGAAGCTGAAAACAGCTTTATAAGGAAGACCTTCTGAAAATAAGCTTACAACATTGTCAAAACGATGGCAAAATTCAAGCTCCTTGGCTAAAATGTGCTGCAAAATAATGATTCTTAATAAAGAGGAATGGAAATGAAACTATTGAATCAGTGTTAGACAAATGCAATTTAATAAAAGGATGTTGTCTACAACTTGATAGGATTCTCAAATGATCATGAAAAAAAGCTATGTAAAGCTAATGCATTATACCTATATATTTTTAAATGAAAAATATTTTTCCACTATGTATAGATTATTAAAACAGTGTGATAGTACTAAAAGTATAAAAAAGAGAAATGAAGTGGAGTATAAAATCCAGACACAAGCTCATATATATGTTTGTAAATATATTTGTATGTAGGTGTAAATATGTGAATTTTAATAAATGGTTAAGATGCTATTTTATATCGAGTGGGCAAAGGAGGGGATATTCAATGGTATTGAAACATTTTGGCCATTTGTGCATACTCTTTCAGTCTGCAGGCCGATGCTCTATCCACTGAGCCAAACCAGTTAGGGCTGTCCATACTCTTAAAAAGAAAATTTTAATTACCTACCTTACCCCATATATGACAAAAACTTTTATGTCAGCGAAATTCAACCAGTGTGCCCCAAGAATTTTTAAAACATGTAATACCTGACTATTTAGTCAGGGGCAATGATTTATTTTCCCTTAGATTGTCAAATAAAAAATGACAACAGACAACACAATAGCCATTCAATGTGAATGAATCAAAATTATACCTATTTTTTGTCAGATCAGTAAGAAATATATTTGTTGGTGTACCACAGAATTTTAGTAATTATGTGTACCATGAGATGAAAAAGGTTGAAAATTGCTTTTGATTCTAGGCTTAAATAATTTTTATTATGATTAGATGACAATATGAGAGAATATTTTACTATCCTTGATTTTGATTTCTTAAAATTTCTTAAATGACACTCCAAATCTCAAAGACATAAGAAAATTGTTAAATTTCATTATATAAAAATGAATTATTTTTGTCTGATCAAAGCCAACATAAAATTATGTGTAAAGTAGAGGAAAATATTTGCAATATATTCAGCTAATGATAAAAATTCATAATATTATTGATACATTATTGATTTACAGTAGGGAAAATAGTATGATTCAATTCAAGTCCATAAAGAAAAACATTAGACAATCAATCAAAGAACATGACTAGGAAGAGATCAGCAGGAGTTTTCAAAGGGCCAGTACATCTCTGGAAAGGTGTTTAGCATCTAGGTAAGACCAGAAATAATGCATACTCATGTTTGTCTGTTACACAATAAAAAATTTTAAAAAATTGTGCAGGCAAGGGGGTGATGATATGTAGATTCCCACATACTTGATTTGTGTTTATCTTGGTATAAACTCTACAGAGGACATTGGCTAAATTTCCTAAAGTTTTAAATGCGTAAGTGTTGATCTATCAATTCCAGTTCTGGATATCTAACTTAAAAATCACTAACAGGAACCAAGATGGTGGTATAGGTAAACACTGGTACTCGCTGCCCCCAAAACCACATAAAAGTTAAAACTAAAATACAGAACAACCATCATTCAGAACTGCCTGAAATCTGGATGAATGGAAGCCCTACAACTGGAGAAATAAAGAAGAAAGTATGTTAGGCTGGTAAGCAGAGTGGAGGCACTGCTTGGGCTGAACCGACATCCATGTGTGACAATATTATAATTGGGAGGGATATCTCATTTGCAGAGGCCTCCTGTGAGGAGCAACAGGTCCCCTAGCCCCACACCACACCCCCAGCCTAGGGTTCCAGAGCTTGGAAGAGAAGTCCCCGTAACTTTGGGTTGTAAAAACCAGCGGGGATTGTGGCTGAATGACACAGAGACTACTGGAGTCCCAGGCAATTCCACTTAAAGGGCCTGCACACAGACTTGCACAGTCTCACTCTCTCTGAGCTTCAGTGCCAGGCAATGACTTTGGGTGATCCAGGGACATAGGAGGAACAGGATTGTCTGGCATTAGAGCAAGAACTTGATAATGGCTTTCTCCCAAACGGGGGTGCTCCCAGAGGTCATTGTTCCTATGCTGAGACCTCCCCCATTGCGAAGTTGGCTGGCAGCCATATTTTAGCCTCCATCAGTCTGGCTCACATTGTTTGCTCTCCCCTGATGATTCCCTGAGACCCAGCCCCACCCAAGCTGTTTGCAGAGGCTTTTCCATATGAATAGCCTGCCCTGGCTCAGGCTTCAGACTTTCTTAAAATATCTTAAACAAGTAGCATCTGGTGTGAGCATGCCCCATACCTATCAATGAAAAGCCCAAGAAATCTTGGCCTCCTCTGGTCACTTCACAAGTGTCAGGCCCAACACAAGTGGCAGCTATCTGCAGGTCACTCTATAGCTCTTGTTGGATGGCCCAAGGCAGTGGTTGACTTTGTACCTCTCAGGAGGCCTCAGAGCCAGTGAACCCAGTGGACATCTTCAAAACACACCAAATTATAACTCTATTTCAATTCCTCCCAGGGATGCCAACAGCAATTAAGGCTCAACTACAATAAGACTGTACACAGAGGCCACACAGGGTGCTTAGAGTGCCCATCTCAGGTGACTGGGGAGGCTGAGCCACTGGGCCCTACAAGACACCTACTACACAAGGCCACTCTACCAATTCCAGGAGACATAGCAATTTTACCTAATACATAGAAACAAACACAGGGAAGCAGCCAAAATGGGGAGACAAAGAAACATGTTGCAAATGAAAGAGCAGAAGAAATCTCCAGAAAAAGAACTAAATGAAATGGAAGCAAACAAACTACTAGATACAGAGTTTAAACAATGGTTATATGGATGCTCAAGTATCTTAATGAGAGCTTTAAGGGAGTTAATGAGAGCTTCATGGGTCCAAGTGAGAATTTCAAGAACCTTAATGAGAAGATCAAAGACATGAAAAAGGAGCAGTCATAAATTAAGCATACACTAACTGAAAGAAAGAATAATTTACAGGGATTCAACAATACTGAAGAGGATGCTGAAAATCATATCAGCAATTTGGAATATGAGGAAGCAAAAAACACCCAATCAGAAGAGAAAAAGAAAATATAATCCAAAAATATGAAGATAGTGTAAGGAGACTCTGGGACAACTTCAAACGTACCAACATTTGCATCATGGGAGTGCCAGAAGGATAAGAGAGAAAGCAAGATATTGAAAATCTATTTGAAGAAATAATGACAGCAAATGTCCCCTACCAGGTGAAAGAAATATACTTACAAGTCTAGGAAGCGCATAGAGTCCCAAACAAGGGGAACTCAAAGAGGCCCACCCTAAGACATATACATGCAAATGTTAAAGACAAAGAGTGAATCTTAAAAGCAGCAAGAGAAAAGCAGTTAGTTACCTACAAGAGAGCGTCCATATGACTATTAGCTGATTTTTCAACAGAAACTTTGTATGCCAGAAGGGAGTGGCAAGGAATATTCAAAGTGATGGATAGCAAGGACCTAGCTTCACAAACAAGAAAAAGCTAAAGGAGTTCATCACTACCAATCCAGTATGACATGAAATGCTGAAGGGTATTCATGAAGAAGAAGAAGAAGAAGAAGAAGAAGAAGAAGAAGAAGAAGAAGAAGAAGAAGAAGAAGAAGGAGGAGGAAGAGGAGGAGGAGGAGGAGGAGGAGGAGGAGGAGGAGGAGGAGGAGAATATTAAAAATATGAACAAAAAAATGGCAATAAGTACAATTGAATCTAAAAATAAATGAACAAGGATTCTAATGAACAAAATAAACTGATGAATAAAATAGAACCAGAGGCATGGAAACATGGAACAGAGCTGACAGGAAGCTATTCACCAATAATTTATGTGCATTACCTATGGACACAGACAATAGGATGATGAAAGCTTGGGATGGGGCAGGAAACAGGTGGAGGAGGGAAATGGGGGATAAAGGGGGACATGTGTAATGCTTTCAACAAGGAAGATTTTAAAAATAAAAAAATATATACAGATAAAAAAAATCACTAATAGTGTGCTCAGCAATGCATAAGTTGTTTTAATTATACTCATTGCAAGATGGTTACAGTAAACATTTTAACTGAAATGCTGAGTTGTTACTGGTAAGGAAAGGTGATTTTACATTTTTACTCCATCTTCATCTGTTCTGTTTGAAGTTTCTTAAAGCCTTTCCAAACAATTTGATATCTCAAAATATATCTGAAAATGTCATATTATCTTGAGAATTTGTTCAAACTGATAAGGGGAATACAGTGGATTTCATTGATTTTATTGCCTTTCTGTAATGTGTTGCTGGGACTAGGGAAATAAAACTAGTGAAAAAATTATCTAGAGTGCTACATATTGACATTTATTAAAATGATTATTTACATGATGCTATTTATGGAGGATTGTTACATTTTTTGGAAATGCTTTCTCTTCCTGGGAGAGCTTTGTCCTTTGTCAAGTCTGAGATCTTTTACTTCTGTTAATGTTAGAGGCTGTATAACTGGAAGTCCTGCTAGAGTATCGCACACAGAGAATCGCTTTTAAGATGGAAATAGATCTTATTTTATTATGGTGACTTTGGGTGATAGGCACACAATGCAATATACAGATGATGTATCATAGAATTGTACACTTGAAACATATAATATTATTAACCATTGCCACCCCAATAAATGTAATGAAAAATGAAAAAAGTAAAGGGCTCACCTGATGAGGTTAGGCTGACCTAAATTTTTTTTCTTATAATTATTACTAGTGGCCCAGTGCACAAAATTTGTGCACATAAAAAGGGGATTAATTAGAGGAAATATTTTAATATTGTTATTTGTCCTTTCTCTATAATAGAAGTGTCAGAGATAAAAGAAAATTAGTAAAATGTATATGAAAATCTTACTCCGGTCAGAGTCTGGGGTGCACCACGGGACCCAGAGTCAAGTCTCCGCCCATCCATGTGCGCCTCAAAATCACATGAGACCCAGACCCGGTTGGCCCCCCCAATGGGCTAGATCCAGACCCAGCTGGTCCCACCCTTTTCAAGCCCCGCTGGGAAGGGGGCGCAGCCTCAGGTCTCCTGGCCCAGCGCCGAAGCAGAGGGTATGGTCTGAGGTCCCCCAACCTAGGCCGGGGTGGAGGATGTGTCTTGAGGTCCCCCTTCAAGCCCCACCGTGTGGGCGGCATGGCCTGAGGTCCCCTGTCAAGCCCAGCTGTTTGGGGGGCACAACCTGAGGTCCCTCGGCCTGGCACCAAGGCTGGGGGTATGGCCTGAGGTCCCCCAGCCTGATGCCAGGGTGGGGGATGTGGCCTGAGGTCTCCTGTCAAATCCCATGGGGGCCAAGTGGGGGCACAGCCTTCAGGTTCCTGCTCATTGCTTGTTAAGGCTCATTAGGGGCACTCAGCCTCCACTTTGGGTGCAGCAATCTTGTGTTACGGAAACCCCGCCTCCTCTGTGGGTACCACCATCTTTGTAGCAGAGTGACGGTCAATTTGCATATTCACTCTTTATTATATAGGATTTTTTTCTGGTTAATGGGGTACTAGAATAATTTTTAAGAGTATACAAAGAAATTTGTTGGTTTATGAGAGCCATGATTTGGAACATTAAAATGTTCTGGGAATATGATTTGGGAAAAATATGGTGAGAGGTCAAGATTCAGCAATCCACTGGCATCTTAAAAGATGTGTATAAACTCTCTAGGGTGAACTCCCCTCTGACTTCAGGCCCAAATTGTTTGCCTGTCAGTCCCCTGAGTGGTTGGAAGGCCCTGGCTCAGGAGAATTTATTTGGAACCTTTCTTCTCCTTCTCCTTCTCCTTCTCCTTCTCCTTCTCCTTCTCCTTCTCCTTCTCCTTCTCCTTCTCCTTCTCCTTCTCCTTCTCCTTCTCCTTCTCCTTCTCCTTCTCCTTCTCCTTCTCCTTCTCCTTCTCCTTCTCCTTCTCCTCCTCTGCTGTTTCATCTAGCATAGCACCTACTGCTGCCTTAACTTGCTTTTGTAGCATTTTCTTTTCTCTTTTTGGGGATCATTTGATTGTAAGTCATGACCATCATGTGACCACACACAATCCTCTCCATCCTCAGCAGAAGTGTCAGGATTCTCATCTCAGCTAGATTCTCCATGCTGCTCCTCAACTTGGTCTCTCTTTTTCTTGATCTTTGGTTGGGTATAATTCTCCACATTTTTATCTTCTGCCTCTTTCTTGCATTTCTTTCCCATTTTCCTTTCTATTTAGATCTCTGGAAGGTCAGGTTCTGCAACCATGCCTGTGGCTTGTTGTTGAGTTCTGCCATCTGCTTGAAAAAGTACTCCTGGATGGTGAAGGCATTGGTGATTGCATTGGAGGTTCCAGTCCATCTGGAGTGGCAAGGCTGAAATAATCCTTAGGAGTCTTTTTACTCTGTCTTTTCCCAAAAATGCAGTCAAGGTTTATTTTGTTCCGAGATGATAAATCCTTCCCTTTTGTGAATATGGTTCTTGGAGATTTGGACTTTTCTTTAAGGCTGAAATATTTATTTTCTTTTTGTCCTAGGGGGAGACTGCTGATTCTGGCCCATAGCAATTGTTCAGTTCAGTCAAAAGCTGGTTGAAATCATCCCAATGAGCAATCCAGTTATCTTCATTATTGATCATAGCTCCAAGTCCCAGGCCATTATTTTTAACTTGAACTTTAATGTGATCTATGGCTCCTTTCTCTTCACTGCAATTGCCCTTTTAAATTTCCATATGCATTTTTAATTAAATTTATTGGAGTAAAATTGGTTAATAACATAAATTTCAGTTGTACAACTTTATAATGCAATATCAATATATTACCTTGTGTGGTCACCATCTGAAGCCTAGTCTACTTCCATATGCATTTTTGAATTAGCTTCTCTATTCCTGAAAAAATATTGCTTTTTTGAAATTTATTGAGTTCATAGATTAATTAGAAAAGTTGAGATCTTTACAATATATAGTCTTCCCATCCATGCACATAATCTGCCCATCTAAAAATGTTAGCTCTTCCTTTGCTATATCAATAAGCTTCTATTATTTTCTTCATTATGCCTGACATCTTTTATTAGATTTATTCCTAGGTGATTTTTAAAAAATATCAGTGCTATTTTTTAAAAGCAGGTCTAATTGGTTGTCTACATTTTCTAATGCTATGGAATGGCAATTTATCACTTACAAAGTTATGAATATGCTTTACGCAGAACAACCTGTGATAGTGCAGTACTACTGGGCTAGAAACAGTGGAGAACTCATACTACCACATGCCTGGAGGAGATGGCTACAGCTCTTTGAGAAGATCTGTGGATTCCCATAGAGGAAAGCAGACAATCCACAGGAGCCTGTGGGAGAAAGTTAGGAGGTGAGCCAAGCAAATCAGTATTCTTCCCTCACTATTTTTGTCTTCCAGTTTCTTGCTAGTATCTCTTCTTGGCGGAACCCAACTCAAAGATATATTTCTAGGCACCTTTTAAATATAATCAATGCTATTTTTTAAAAAATAGGTCTAATTGGTTGTCTACTTTACTGAGTCCACCAATCCAGGTGCTAACCACTTCCAGAAGCACCTCACAGACACATCCACAAATAAGATTTAACCAGCTATTTGGTCATCCCTTGGCCCAGTCAAGTTGCCATAAAATTAATCACCACAGTGATTTACACCTACTAACTTAATCTTCACAACATTCCTATGAGATAAATAGTTTTGTATTTATTTTATAAATGAAGAAATTGAGATACAGACAGGTTAAGTAACTTTACTGAAGTCTCATCATCAGTAAGTAGGGGAGCTGGGCTTTTAACCTTGGCTGACTGATTGCCAAATCTATATTTCTAAACATATTACCCTTATGTTTTATCTGGTGATTGTGAAATAACATTAATAACGTGAATAAATATTGCACTACGCTTTCATACCAGATAAATTTTGATTGAAACTATAAAATAATGTGGGGATAACTTAATATTTATGTTATTGTCTTTCAAATGGCAGTCTATCTACTCATTTAAATGTTCTTTAATAAGAAGCTTTACAATTACCTCTAAAAAGAACTTGCAAAACTTTGTTAGATTTATTTTTAGCTATATTTGTTGCTATTGTAAACTGTTTTCTTAAACAACTATAGGATTTATGTGTGTAGAAATTATATTGTACTTGATTTTTGTATATGATCCAGCAAATTTGCTAAACATTCATATTCATTATATAAACTTAACTATAGTTACTTTTGGGTTTCTATCTAGACAATTATCTTCAGCAAATATAGATAATTTTGTGTATTCCTTTCCAATCATTCTATTTTTTATTTGTTTTTCCTTTATATGTGCTACCAGCTAAGTCCTCCATTACAATACTCAACAGAAGTTGTGGATAACAGGCATTCTTGTCCTAGTCATTATTATTAAAAGTAATATTTTTTTTATTTCACCATTGAGTTGGATGTTTGTTTTTTAAAAGTTCCTTTATATACCAAATTTGCTGGTAGATTCTTTTTTATAAAATGTATTTAAATGTTACTGGAATTCATATGATTTTTTTCTTTAATTCTATCACTAAGGTGAATTATATATCTGAACAAACCTAATTTTAGTATATTTTATGTTTTTTTCACATTGCTTGATTCAATTTGTGTCTTACCTTAGGAAACTACAAGTGGACAGATGTTCAGTTGCAAATTATTGAGAGAGTAGTCTCTAGGAGGGAAGGGGACAGAACCAAGCAAGGATGTGCTCTTGGAATACCAGTCCACAGATTTCCTGCCTTAAGACAGGTGGGCTGAGTTTTTGTCATTTAAGCAGTGGCTGTTCCCAGTAGGGAAGCACATGTGCAGGGCATGTAAATGGCAGGGCATGGACACAACCTGTTTTTGTAAATAAATTTTTATCAAAACACTGGAACACAGCAGTGCTCATTCACGTACATATTGTCTGTGGCTGCATTTGTACTACAAGGGCATAAGCTAGTAGTTACAATTGAGACTATCTGGCCTAGAAAGCCTAAATTATTTGCCATCTGGCTCTTTACAGAAAAATACTGTAAACCCTTTAACTAGATTCATGTTGAGATTGTTTTTTTAAAATTTTCTTTTATTTATGGTACCAAGTTTATAATAATTTTGATTTTTAAAAAATTATATTTTTATTGATTTTAGAGAGGAAGGGAGAGGGAAAGAGAAATAGAAACATCAGTGATGAGAGAGAATCATTGATTGGATGCCTCCTCCATGCCCCACATTGAGGATCAAGCCCACAATCTGGGCATGTGCCCTGACTGGAATCAAACCATGACCGGTTGGTTCATAGGTCAATACTTAACCACTGAGCCACATCGGCTAGGCATAATTTTGATTTTTATATTAGTATAATCAAGTGGCTTATTCTGTATTCTTCTAGACTTTGGAATATTTTGAATAAGTTGGTACATTTTTTCTTAGAGCTTATGGATAAAACTTGGAGTCTTGAATTTGTGGGGAAAATTAAAGCTCTAATACAAATTTTTAAACTATTTAGCTATTTTAAAAGATTATATTTTCCGTATACTTTTGTGACAATATTGTTTAATGATATTTTTATAAATGTGTTTGCATGAGCTAAATTTTATATTTAATGACATGTAGCTATTTCATCTTCTCAATTTTTTATTCTTTTTAACATTTTTAATGTCCCCTTCTTTTATTAATGTTTTATTTTGGCTTCCCTACTGTTTTATCACTTTTATTAATCTTTTCAAATTATTAATATTGTTGATTTTCTATGTATCATTTTGATTTTCTAATTGTATCATTTTCTTATCTGTTTCTAGTTTATTAAGTTGTCTTTATACCTGTAGTATGTCTTCATCTTACTCTCCTAAGATTCTCTTCTTTTTCAAACTTTTTCTGTTATATACTTGAATCATAAAGTTCAATCTTTCTGTTTCCCAATATGAATACTTGATTTATAGTATTTTTAGTACTTTAAAAATATGTTTTTATTGATTTAGAGGAAGAGGAAGGGAGAGGGAGAAAGAAACATCTATGTGAGAAACATTGATTAGCTGGTTCCTGCACGAGCCCACAACCCAGGCATATGCCCTGAATGGGAATCACACCAGGGAAGTCTAGATGCATGAGAAGATACTCAACCAACTGAGCAACACAGATCAGGGCTTAAGTACTTTTTTAAATGTATCTATTATCTAACTACATTTCCAGTAAGATTAATTCATTTACCAATGAGGTGGTTTAAATATGTTTATAATTTATAAATACACAAGGCTTCTCTAATTATAATTTATTATTTATTTTAATGTAATTGCTTTGTATCAGAGAACATATTGTGTATGATTAAAATTTATTAAAATTTTTATTTGCTTCACAATAAAATGTATGGCTATTATAAAGTCTCTCATGTATAATTGAATGACTTTGAGGTTTGATGTATTTCAATAATTCTGGAAAATTCTCTGCTAATATATCTCTAATTGGATTTCCAGAAAGAGAGGATAAAGAAGATAGAAGAACATTATTCAAACATACTAAGCCTTCTTATCCTGTCTTTAACTTCTCTTAATAGTAATATATTTACTACCGTTTTTCTCTATTATATATTCTGGATACTTTTTTTTCTATGTATAATTATTTTTTTTTAACCTCTATTGAATCTATTGTTTAGCTGATCTTATGTATAGAAGTTCACATTTTATAGTATTTAAGTTTTGAGACAGTCTATTTGATTCTTTTTTGTAATTTGTTTAATTATTTTTATAGGTTCTTGCAGGTGATTTTAATTTCTTCTTTTATTTCTCTAGATATTTTAAATAATTTTAATGTGGTTGATGATTTCTACATATGAATTTTTGTGTATTTGTTTCTACATTTTTTTAAAAAACATTTTTTATTGATTTTTTTACAGAGAGGAGGGGAGAGGGATAGAGAGTGAGAAACATCGATGAGAGAGAAACATCGATCAGCTGCCTCCTGCACACTCCCTACTGGGGATGTGCCCGCAACCAAGGTACATGCCCTTGACCTGAATCGAACCTGGGACCCTTCAGTCAGCAGGCTGATGCTCTATCCACTGAGCCAAACCGGTCAGGGCTGTTTCTTCATTTTTTCAGACTTCATATTATGGCCTCATTTCCTTATATACTTTATGGAGTTTTATCTATCTGTATAAACTCCTTGCAGTATTATATTTGTGTGGATATTCCTTGGGGTTACACACAGCCTTGGGGTGAATAATAGTCCTCCAGGAGGATTCATATTTTCTTGCAAGTAGTGTGAAAATGAGCTTCAAATTCACCTGTTTCAGGACAGTGTATATTTAGAAATGCCAAGGGGGGGGGGGATATTTACCCTCCTTCTACAAGCAAAAGTTGAATACATGGCCGCCACTTAAAAGCTGCCTTCTAAAGTTGCTCACTTCTCTATAGTTCATCTTTCTATTTCTTTTTGGCATTTGAGAATTCATTAGTTTTTTTAACTGAATTATGACTAAAAAAATCTTATGCATTGTTGTGGTTTTCCATGATAGGATTGTTCAACATACTAATTGAAATGGAATCCTTGATTTGTTTAATACAATGATATATTCAGTTTCCAAATATACCATTTCGAATTTAATATTACACTTCTAAATGAGATGGGCATATTATTTTGTTTTCCCTATTATCTTTTAAATGTTGGATTATCAAAATCAGGTTGAGGAATGGGAATTTAATAAAATAATATATTAACAACAGAAAAAATATTAAGGGTAATCCTGTAGAAACCCTTCCTCTGTGCTTTGCCATTGAAAATTAATGTCAACAATAAAAAATAGTGAAAAAAAAAAGAAAATTAAAAATCTGGATCTACCCTTTTTAACTGTGTGGGTTTTTTTGTTTTGTTTTTTAAGTTGGAGCCTGAACTATAAATTGATTGCATGAGCCAAAATTATTACCCTCTTTTCCAGAGGATTCTGAAGACAATACCCATTGGTAAACAGGAGAACCCTAGAATTCTATGCCCTAGACTCCCTGCTTTCTTCCTGGAGTTATCTTATTAAGACCTACGACAACCCACATACTAGTAATAGTTATCATTTTATTGAGATCTCATGTGATCCCAGCGCAGCTCATTATTTTGTATCCATTCCATTCAATTAATTTTTTGAGCACCAACTATGTACCAGGTACTATTCTGGATGTTGGGGATGCAACAGTGGGGAATAAAAAGACATGCCTCCCTGTTCTCATGTCATTTAATTTCTAGGTTGAACAAGACAGACAATAAAGTAAATTGCATAGTATATTGAAATAAGATAAGTGCAATGGTAAAAATAATGCAGGGGTTCAGGGAGAGATTATAGTTTTTGAAACTTTTATCAGGGAAGAAATCAAGCCATCTTACAAGGCAGGAGGAATTAAGCTCAGATAGGTGAGTGGTGCCCAAAGTCACAAGCCAATTATGGCAGAAAATGGGATTGGAACCCAAGCTCAGGTTCTTTCCATCTCAGCCTTAATCTTCTTACAGCTTTTATATTGGCATTCACAAACATCTCTAAGTATTAACCAGGCCCAACCCTACTTAATTTTCAGAGATCAGATGTCATTAGCCATATTGAATCCAAGAATAAAGAATAGACAGATATGACATGCTAATAAATCCTGGCTTTAGTTAAAGTCACACAATTTAGAAACAAAACTGGGACCACTGAGGCCTGAGACCTCCAGATCCTTTCATGGATCATGACACTTATTCGTAGTGGTCTTTCTATCCAGGAGCTGGTTGTGGGAGGTGTGTCCTCTCTATGCTTCTCACAGAAGGTTGACCATTCTCCCCAGGTTGCCTCATTTTTGACAACCTAAAAAAATCCATCACATGCACCCTAACCAGTAACACCCCTGAGATCACTCTCTTCCTGCTCTTCATCATCTTCAGCAATCCCCCACCTCTAGGCACCATAACCATCCTCTGCACTGACATGGGCACTGGCATGGTAAGGGCCAAACTGATTTTTTAAATTACCATAACCTTAGAAAATATTTTGGGAAAATTTCCCTTTTTTATGTTTTTTTTTAGAATGATTTTTTTCTAGGAAGGGTTTTCAGGTTTGTGGAGGTATGCTCCTTGTGGTTTGATACCCACCACAGGTGTTTCATATTAGATGATAGTTTGACATTAATGTCGAACTGTGGGATTCTTCTGTCTCACTAGAGGTAGGAATTTGGATTTCCACTCATGTGTGGCAGAGTGTAGGATTTAATTTCTCAGAGACTTCTTAATTATTTCCCAGACAGAAGACTGGGCCGGTGACAATTGTCCTTGCTGCCTCCCTGCTCCAGAAAGTATAGTTTTTCAATCCCCTTTAATAGCTGTCTGCTGGCATTTAAGTCCCACTTCCTCACATGAAATTTAATACAGGCATAAGACCATATCCTCTGTGGGCATTACCACTCCAGCCTTGTGCAACCAGGGCCTATTTTCAGGCTTGATAACATCCTGAAGCACCATGGTAGCAGCCTGCAAAGTTAACACTGTGGTACTGACTTGCCTTTCTACTTCTGGAAACTAGGGATATCTTTTTCTCTATATATAGCTAAGCTGTGAATGAACAATTTTATCTAGGACTTTCATGTTCCAGGAGTTGGAGGGGCATCAGTGCCATTCATTAGGCTGTGCTACCAGAAGCAGCCGACCTTACATTTTCTGCTAGTTGAAGGGAGGCTATTGAAATGCTGCCCAAATCTCTTTATCAGAAAATGGGGGGAAATACTGTCATTTACCTAATGGTATCATATGGGAGAATGACCTAAATCATTATAAAATCACATTATTCTATGAATAGTGTTCTAAATGGATGCCAAAGGCATTGATACTTTAATTTTCTCTTTTATGTTTTTCTCCCTATGATGTCTACTTTTAAAACCCTGGCTTAATGCCCAAAAATGTAATGGTTTTCACTTATGTCATCTTCTGATTATTGCATTTCATGTTTCTAAGTTCAGAGAAAATTTTAACACAAGATTTCACTTCAATACTATCCTTAAACACCTGCTTGAAAAGTAATGTGATTTCTATTATAATTGTTCTGTCACTATAGATGACAGTCCCAAAGGAATTTTGAGCTTTTTCTTCACTTATAAATTCATTTGTTATATAGACACATACCATATATAAATATTTATCTGTCTTCTAACTGATAAATGGATATATACTATTAGTGCTCAAATTAAACTAATACAAAATTTTCTGCATTATGATGAGAGCATTATCTCAGCCTATGCTTCCTACTTCCCTAAGGACACTTTAAATCTCATTGTCACTGATACAAGCTCTGCCTTCTCATAAAAGAAATTCACATGGTAGGACTTCGATATTCACTGACTTTTAAAATACCTCACTATTTTTTTAAAACCACTATTTACCCAAAGTAAATTCATTGAGATTATTACGTAAGAACAAATATTGATACTTGAAATCTGCTAAGAGAGATCTTAAATATTTTCAATACACACACAAAAGTGGTTTCTATGTGAGATAATGGATATGTTAACTAACTTGATTGTGGTAATCATTTCACAATATATATACATTTACACTGATTGGCCAGATTATTATGACCACCTGACATTTGTAGGCAAATTAGCTATAATTTCATGCTGAAGTTGAGGGCCAGACCATTATAAATAGGGAAGCAGGTTGTTTACCACGACAGTAGAAGTGATTTTTTTCTGAAGATATGGGTAAACAACATGATTTAACAGCCTTTGAACGTGGGATGTATATACACTGAGTGGCCAGATTATTATGACCACCCCATCAGTACTTCATTGGGCCACCTTTTGCCTTCAATTCTGTGGCGATTCTTCTTGGCATTGACTCCACAAGATGTTGAAAGGTGATGTGAGGAATCTGACACCATGCCTGATGAATAGCACTGTCCAGTTCTGTGAGATCTGATGGTTGTGGAACCAGCTGCCTGATGGCTCTTTTAACTTCGTCCCACAAATGCTCAATTGGATTGAGATCTGGTGATTGTGGAGACCACCTAAGCAAGGTAAAATCTCCCTCATGTTCTTGAAACCACTCTGCACAATATGAGCACTCTGGCATGGTGCATTGTCTTGTTGGAAGAAGCCATCTCCATTGGGATAGGCCATCAACATGATAGGATGAAGTTGATCAGCAATGATACTGAGGTATGTTGTGCTATTCAGACGTTGTTCCACATGAATTAAAGGGCCCAAATCATGCCAGGAAAACACGCCCCAAACCATAACACTGCCCCACCAGCTTGAAGGGTTGTACTCATGCATGTGGGTGCATGCTTTCATGCTGTTTCCGCCAAATTCTCACTCTGCCATCTGCATGATGCAACTGGAAACATGATTCATCGGGCCACGTGACTTTTTTCCAATGCTCGACTGTCCAATCCTTGTGTTCCTGTGCGAATTGGAGATGTTTTATCTTGGTAACTGCAGACAGCAAAGGTGTTCGAACAGGCCTTCGGCTTCCATATCCCATACGATGCAGTGTACAGCTAATTTGCCTACAAAGGTCAGGTGGTCATAATAATCTGGCCACTCAGTGTATGTATACCATATTATCATGTTGTACACCTTGAATATATACAATTTATCTATTGTACCTCGGAAAAGCAGAAAAAATAAATAAATAAATAAACAATCCTTAACGTGGTTGATTAGATCTAGTTTTATATAACTCATGAGCTGATGGTGGCTATTACCCAAGTTTTTTCAATACAGATTCTATAATCTATTGTACATTTATGTTTACTGGCAGAAAACATAGCCTCAAGAGAGATTAAACTCATACTTTTAGATACTTTAGTAGTTATTCATGACTATGAATCTCTAAGTGACCTCAGGAAGGTGAATTAGAAGCATGTAGGCATTTAGATATCAAGTCAACCTCAGTCCTTTATAAAAAACAAATCTATTCAATATATTTTGAGTGTGGATGATACATGCTTTTCATATGAAATACATCTGTTAGGAAAACACATTAGTGGCATAGTGGTGTAATACTAATAAATCAGCTATTCTTTGGAATGCATTTGTTATTTGTTGCATTTATAGAAAAATAATGTCCACTTTAGGGAACTGATGAATCCATAATATTAGTATTTGTCAGGCCATATGTACCATGTTGGGTTCAGTTCTGGCTGCCACATTTTACAAGAATATTTGAAAGACTGGAATATGTTCAAAGGAAACTGAGTGGGAGTTGAAATGATGACATATGAAGAATTAGTAAAAAATTTGGAACTGTTTAGCTTGAAGATCAGAACACTTAGAAAGCAGATAGAGTATCCTTTAAAAATTGGTAGGCTTGACTCTGGAGAGCATCCCACAAATACGGGTATAATTTGCCTGTGGGTCATACTGTTGATGTCCTCAAATATCTCAAACCTAAAGGGAGACTCTTATTCTAAAATTAGTTCTATTTTCTTGGGAGTACCACGTTTCCTGAAAAAAATGGTAAGATCCCTTCTTATTTTTTTGAATAACAAATATTTTATAAAATCAAAACAAAGTCAATATCTATTTAATAGAACACTTACCAAAAGCTTTGTATGTGCTATCACTTATTGGTTATTTATGTCCTTTTTTATTGTATGTTCTGCTACCCCAGGAATCTATGGTAACTCTGAACTTGACTTCTAAATACCACAGCTTCCTGAGGGAACAGGCAGCCACACCTTTGCATGGGCCATTTCCACCTGGGCTGACAAAAAAACCCTGAGACTAGTCTTTAGGAAAATAATCAGCTCTGGGAAAGGAATATGTAACCTAATAGTTTCATTTTAAATAATTACACTTTATATATTTCTATGAAATAAAAAATGTTCTTGTATGTAGTCATTAAAAAAAAAAAAAATTGGTAGGGTTGCCAGTCATTCAGCACATAGATCTTGAGCAAATACTCACATCAGGTATTGAGTTTGGGGCCCTGAAGGGAGCAATTATGAATAACAAGGGCATGCTCTTTTCAAGAAATATACAGAATAATTATAACTCATGTTATAATTGTGTAAATTCAACCAAAAATATAGCCCTGAAAAGTGAAAGTGGTGAAAGATCATATGCAGAAGGATTTATTAAAACATTTATTAGTTTGCTTCAGATTTCATAACTAGAGACACTGGATTAAAGAAACATGACATATATTTTAAAAAACATACGATTCTATTAGTTTTACAGAGAATTTATACTGAGCTAAGATTTGTATGAACTCAGAATCCTATATAATAAAAGCCTAATATGCTAAGTGTCTGGTTGTCCAGTTGGCCATTCAACCAATCAAAGCATAATATGATAATGATATGCTAAGGCTGCTCAACTGCACGCTATGACATGCACTGACCACCAGGGGGCAGACAGTTGACTGGTCGACCAGTAGCTATTGCATGCACTGACCACCGGGGGCAGACACTCAACCAGTAGGTTAGCTTGCTTCTGGGGTCCAGACAATCAGGACTGAGTGAGATGGGCCGGACATGCCCTGGAGCCCCCTGCGGTCCTTCCCCAGCTGGCCAACCTCCCATGTCCCTTGCCGGCCCCGATGGTTCACCAGTGGGGTCCCTTGGCCTGGCCTGAGCCCTCTCGCAATCTGGGACCCCTCAGGGGATGTCAGAGAGCCGGTTTTGGTGGAATGACCAGTTACTATGATGCACACTGACCACCAGGGGGCAGATGCTCAACACTGGAGCTGCCTCCCGGTGGTCAGTGAGCTCCCACAGAGGGAGCGCCGCTCAGCCAGAAGCTGGGTTCACGGCTGGCGAGTGCAGCAGTGGTGGGGGAGCCTCTTCTGCCTCTGTGGCAGCATTAAGGATGTTCGACTGACTGCTGGGGAGTGGGCCTAAGCCATCAGTCAAACATCCTCTGAGGGCTCCTGGACTGCGAGAGGGTGCAGGCTGGGCTGAGGGACCCCCTGAGTGCACGAATTTCATGCATCAGGCCTCTAGTTATCATTATAATCTTCATAGTTGATGCTATTATCACTTTCACAGATGAGGAACCAAAGATACAGAAAGTTTAAGTGACTTGTTCAAAGGTTACATAGCTAACTAGCATTTAACAGAATTACAGTTTGAATCCAGACAGTCTTGCTCCAGAAAACATGCTCTTAACCACCAAGCTACACTGCCTCTGAGATAGATCATTGGTCTCCATCACAGGACATTTTTTTGCACAGTCTCCATGGTTGTGTGTTAAAAGTGATCCTGCCCAGACAGAGAGGATGTTCTAAGTGACCTTTGAGAACTTTCTGATTATTATGAATCTGTGATGCTGCTGAGATAAGCTTATGAGCAATCAATAGTCATTAGTTTACAAACTAAGGTTAATACTTTGGACCTTTATTTAAGCCAGATCAAGAAATTCTATCTTTTGATTTGTTGCTGAGCTAGGTATCCGTATATTCCTATTGCTTGCCATTTAGTCTTTTTATCTTCTAGACAGCACAACCTTTTCTTTGCTCAATGAAAATCTTACTATTCTTCTCCCTGAGGATATATTTCTCATGACACACAACAATGCTGCATTCCTCACTGTTTGCCAGTGGGCTTTCCTACAATTTCCCTTTGTCTTCCATGACTTAATTGAAGTTTCCAAGAACAACTGTTCAGCTAGATTCCTGATTTTATATTCTAAAAGAATATGTTTGAAATTGATTGAGCCTGGTTGCAACAAACTTTGTTTTATATATTGATGGATTAGCATTCTTCCAAAGACAAACCATTGATTTTAGTCTTAAAAGAGTACTTTGTTTTAGCTCTTTGGTGAAGTTTGTAATATTCCATAGATAACCATGGTGGATCTATGTCTCATTTGAGGAAAGGATGCCCCATCACTACACAAGAAGTTTAGTAGTTTGTTCTGAATCTTGATGTGATTTTAGTGCAGTGCTCAACTCCTCCTCCACAATGTGTCTCAGCTGAAGAACTTGCTTCCCATGTCAGTGAATGTGAAAGAAGATCATTTTCACAAACTCCCACCACCACTACCTGCATCTGTGTTCACACACCTTGCTTTATTTTTGGTCACTGTGAAAGAATGTATTCACCCTTATGTTCATAGGTGCACAACTGAAAATAGCTAAGATCTGGAAACAGCCCAAGTGCCCATCAGTAGATGAGTGGATAAAAAAGCTGTGGTACATTTACACCATGGAATACTATGCAGCAGTAAAAAAGAAGAATATCTTACCTTTTGAAACAGCTTAGAGGGGTCTGGAGAGTATTATGCTAAGCAAAATAAGCCAGTCAGAGAAACACAAGCATCACATGACCTTACTCATATGTGTAATCTAATGAACACAATAAACTGATAAACAAAATAGATCTAGAGACAGAAAAGCATGGGACAGATTGATGAATCTTAGAGGGAGAGTAAAATTAACACTTCCACTTGTGCAGTAGATCTAATGTCTTTCTGCCAATTCAGGACTTTGTTATAGTAATCTCTCCTCTTTTCCATGATATAAATTTATTTACTAAGACTGGAAAGTGTTAGAGGGGAGCAGGTATGGATAGAGGGTGAAATCAAGAGTTCTCCTTTGGAAAGTTCTGTGAAGTGCATCCCCAATACAATATCCAAGTGAATGTATCAAATTGGTATATGCATAATTGAGTCCAGTATACCACCAGGCAGGTCTCAAGCACAGGCAGATAATTTGGAAGCCAGAAGTACATAAATGGTATTAAAAGCCATAAGTTGTGACTGGGGAGATACAGAAAACTAGAGCATCACTGATTGAGTATTAGAGACATCATAGAGAAGCAAGCAAAGCAGAGTGAGTTGGAATGTCCCATAAGGCAGAAAGAAGTGCAATGTAATGAAGGACAAAGAAGGGAAGTGTGTCAAGGAAGGAGCGGTCAACAATACTGACTAGTACTGAGAAATATATGAAAAAATAGAAATGTGAATGTTGGATTTATCAACAAAGAAGTCATCTTTCTCTGACAGTTGAGTTATTGAGGAGTGATAAAGACACAGACTCCGAGTTTTTCCCCAAAATATTTTTTATAAAGAGGAAAGGAGAAACTAGGTGGTACAAGGAGGGGGAATATCTGTTGTCAAGGAAATGTTAGAATTGACAAAGCAGTGAAGAAGTTAGACATAATATTCATATGACAAACATTAATGGCATTGTTAAAGGTAATATTGAAAGGGCTAAATAGGTATGAAGAAATATAAATACCAAATCTCGATTAAGATATTTTAATAAGTCAATCTCTATAAAACTGACAGAATTTTTCAAAATTATGGACAGAGAAGAGCTCTGAGTAATATTTCCTGGAATAGGTAGAGATAGACTGGTTTTCTACAAGGACATCAAACATTATTATTATTTTTAATATATCTTTATTGTTGATTGTATTACAGATGTCCCCTTTTTCCCTATGGGCCCCTTCTACCCCACACACATTCCCAACCCCAGGCCTTCACCACACTATTGTCTGTGTCCATGGGTTATGCATATATGTATATAAACACACTGGTTAATCTCTCCTCAGACAACCACCCACCTCCACCTTTCCTCTGAGATTCATCAGTCTGTCCCATGCTTTTCTGTCTCTAGATCTATTTTGTTCATCAGTTTATTGTGTTCATTAGATTACACATATGAGTAAGGTCATGTGATGCTTGTGTTTCTCTGACTGGCTTATTTTGCTTAGTATAATACTCTCCAGATCCCTCTATGCTGTTTCAAAAGGTAAGATATTCTTCTTTTTTACTGCTGCATAGTATTCCATGGTGTAAATGTACCACAGCTTTTTTATCCACTCATCTACTGATGGGCACTTGGGCTGTTTCCAGATCTTAGCTATTTTCAATTGTACAGCTATGAACATTAGGGTGAATACATTCTTTCTGATTGGTGTTTCAGGTTTCTTAGGATATATTCCTAGAAGTGGGATCACAGGGTCAAATGGCAGTTCTATATTTAATTTATTGAGGAAACTCTATACAGCTTTACATAATGACTGCACCAGCCTGCATTCCCACCAGCAGTGTACTAGGGTTCCCTTTCCTCCACACCCTCGCCAGCACTTGTCACTTGTAGATTTGTTGATGATAGCCATTCTGACAGGTGTGTGGTGATAGCTTATTCTTTTTTTAATTGCACCTCTCTGATGATTAGTGCTTTCAACATTTTTTTTTCATATATCTCTTGGCCATCTGTATGACCACTTTGGAGAGGTTTCTATTTAGGTACTTTGCCCATTTTTAAATTGGTTTGTTTGTCTTCCTTTAGTTAAGTTGTATGAGTTCCTTATATATTTTGAAAATTAACCCTTTATCAGATGTATCATTGGCTAATAATGTTCTCCCATTCAGTGGACTTCCTTTTCATTTTGTTAATGGTTTCTTTTGCTATGCAGAAGATTTTAGTTTGATGTAGTCCAATTTGTTTATTTTATTCTTAGTTTCCCTTACCCTGGGAAATGTATGGGCAAATATATTGCTATTAAATATGTCATAGATTTTGCTGAGTATGGTTTTTTCTAGGATATTTATGGTTTCAAGACTTACATTTAAGTCCTTTATTCATTTTGAGTTTATTCATGTGTACTGTGTAAGTTGGTAGTCTAGTTTCATTTTTTTTGCATGTATTTCTCCAATTTTCCCACCACCATTTGTCAAATATTAATTTAGCATAATGGCTTGGGTCAATTTATGGATTCACTGTTCTGTTCCATTGATCTACTTTCTTGTTATTGTGCCAGTATCAGGCTGTTTTGATTATAGTGGCTTTGTAGTATAACTTGATATCTCTTTTTTTGATCCCTCCAACTTTGTTCTTCTTTCTCAAGATCACTGTGGCTATTTGGGGTCTTTTTTGGTTCCATATACATTTTTGTAGTGTTTGCTCTAGATCTGTGAAATATGCCAATAATATTTTAATAGGGATTGCATTAAATCTATAGATTACTTTGGGTAGTATGGACATTTTAATGATGTTGATTCTACCAATCTATGAACACAGTATAATCTTCCACTTGTTTATATCTTCCTCTATCTCTTTTTTCAACAGTCTGTAGTTTTCTGAGTACAGGTCTTTTACCTCCTTGGCTAAGTTTATTTCTAAGTATCTTAATTTTTTGTTGTAGTGGTAAATGTTTTTTTTTTTCAGTTTCTCTTTCTTAGAATTCATTATTGGTGCATAAAAATGTCATTGATTTCTGGGTCTTAATTTTTTATCCTGCTATGTTGCTGAATTCATTTATTGAATCTAGTGGGGGTTTTTTTGGTGGAGTCTTTAGGGTTTTCTACATACCATATCATGTCATCTGCAAATAATGAGAGTTTTAATTCCTCTTTTCAAATTTGGATACCTTTTATGGTTTCTTCTTTTCTGATCACTGTGGCCAGGACTTTGAGTAATATATATATAGCTTACTATGCAAATTTTCCCCACAGGAGTTTGACCAGGAGACTGATCGCTCGCTGTAACATGGGCTGACCATCAGGGGGTGGTGCAGAATGAAGGAAGGGCCCAGCTGGCAGTCAGCAGCTGGGGGAGGGAGGCCCATGATGGCAACCAGAAGGCTCCTATTGGCCCTGACCACCGGCCAGGACTAGGGACCCTACCTGTGCATGAAAGGCCTCTAGTTTTGAATAAGAATGGTGAAAGCGGTCATCCCTATATTGTTCCTATTCTTAGGGGAGATTATTTTAGTTTTTTCTCATTGATTATGATGTACCTGAATATCTAATAATTCATGAAATTTAAGCAATAATTAAAAAAAAACCACTAGCAAACAAAAGCCCTGATTTGGACAGCATAAGACAAGAATTTCACCAAACATTCAAAGAAGAACTAACACCTATTCTTCTCAAACAACTTAAAAAAAAATCCAAGTGGAAGGAACACTGCCAATTACTTTTTATGAGGCAAGCATTATCCTAATTCCAAAATCTAATAAATACACTACAAAGAAAGAATTACAGGCCAATACTCCTGATGAACATTGATGCTAAAATCCTCAACAAAATATTAGCAAATCAGATTCAGCAATATATTAAATGATCATATGCCATGACCAAGTGAGATTTATTCCAGGGATGCAAGGCTGGTACAATATTTGCAAATGAATAAATGTGATACATCACATAAACAAATTGAAATACAAAAATCACATGATTATATCAATAGATGCAGAAAAAGCACTTGACAAAATACAGCAGCTATTTTTTATAAAAACTCTCATTAAGGTGGGAATAGAGAGATCATGCCTAAATATAATAAAGGCCACATAGGATATTCAATACTATTGATGACGCTAAATTTTATCTTTAGCACACTTCTTACTAAGAAATGTTATGTCCTTTAATTTAACTTTAGAAGAAAATATATAACTTCTTAGATCAGACATTTACTTCCAAAATTTAAAAAAAGTATTTCACTGGGAGTTTAACATGAAAAATTCATAGAATGGATTTTCTACCACTATTTTCTTTAATGGAACTCCAAATACTGATAATGAAGTAAAACTCCCCCTGGTCCATATATTTGACTACAAAAATTGCAGTGATCACACCAAAGTACTTAGGTTACTGTTTCCTTTTTCAATTTTACATGCAATTATTTGCTGATGAAAAACTTTCCTTGCTTCATAGGTACAAATTAACACCATATCAAACATCATGGGAAAAATTAAGATTCAGTAGATTCTAAGGTATGTGAAAACCTTAATTTTAGCCTAATATATTTTAAACTTTGATATAATAATCAGGAATTTACACTGTTTCTATTATTAATTAAAATTATTGAAAAACAACAATGATTATGATGATGATGATGATGATTGTGTGTAGGACTCTTCTTGGTTCATAATAAATGAACAATAAAGATCTGTAGTTTTATTTTAAAAGAAGCACTTAGAGCTCATGGCAATACATTTGCTGTTTACTTATTAGGAAACACTATATTTGTTGCATATTTGGGCTCTCTAAATAGTGAGCTATTTGAGCTAACCTAAATATTAGGAAACATTTGTCTGGAATGTATAAGAAGGTAGGATGAAACCTAGTTTTTACTCATATTTAGAGATACAACATTAAGTTGGGTGTAAATTGAATAGTGAACGATGAAATTTTATTATAAAAGTGAGGTAGCTATAGAAATATAACAGTCTCTGCATTATAGTAATTCTGATCTTCCTTTTTATCCTCTATTTTTATTATCCATAAAGTCACTCTACCTAGAAAGTAACAGGGCCAGTGTGCATGCCTTGCCCTCCCCTCCAGTCTCCTATACTCACCTTTAGAATACTAAGCTGGGTAAGAGACCCATTTAGCAAACACAAATTACACCAGAATTTCTAGGAATGTTCATTTAGAACATCTGCTGGGCATCTGTGGGCTTAAAAGATGAATAACTAGGAGATGGGTATAATTTCTTCTAAACACATTCATTTCAGGAGAAAGTTGTCCATCTGTTAAGGTAATATTAACCATCACAGTGAGTTCTATCCGTTTATACTTCTTTTTTAACAGTGATGTGAAAGCAAGCGAGTATACTTGCAACTAATTTGTAACATATTGATAGGAAGACACATGATTACAAAATTCCCTTAAGCCTTTTCCAGTTTCATCTGGGAAAGAGAAAACTGAGTGATACATTTTCATACTAATACAAGTAATTCCACTCAAAGCCCTGCAGCCTGACATTGATCATTGGATCAAATATCAAAGACTAGTTTATTTATTATTTTTTTCTCCTTTTTCATGTGTGTACTTTGGGAAAGTTGTGACATTTCTCTTAGCTTCAGTTGCTCCATCTACAAAATGGAGATGGCATATCTGCTTTAACTATATATCAGAGTTATTCTAAGCCTCAAACAAGTTAATTTATAAAAAGGTAATATATATATATATATATATATATATATATATATATATATATATATATATAATGAATAAAGCATTAGAAACATATGGTACTATTTCTATTAATACTAGATGGGTTTAGCTTTTCCTTAATTCTACAAATTGCTTTAAGATGTCAATCTTATAAAAGATGAACTTAAGCTAGTTAGCCCAGCTTTTATAGTCATTTATTTATTTTGAGGCAGGTGACGTTCTAAAAAAAAGACCTAGGGTCACTGCACTTTATAAAGGGGAGAACACATTATAGAAGCATCATAAATATTAAACAACTATATAAGATATTTGGAGGCATCTATTGAAATACTTTGCTGTGTCTCTGAAACACCCCTTAGCTTACTTTGAATAATTAATGGATGTTTTCTTAAAAAATAGTGGCAGTAATGTGAAGCTCATTCATGTCTTTCAAAGCCCTTGGAGTTCCTGGGGATAAATGAATACTTCTAAAGAAGTATTATTTTTCTTAGAAAAGAAAATAATTCATCCAATTTCTAGTAAGGCATCACTTTGTAAGTTACAATATTTCATTTTTTGCCCCAAGGGAAGGCTAATAGGGATATGGTATGCAGAAAAACAGAAAGCAACAATGACCCACTTATGCATGATACCACATATGAGTGCTAGTTCACTGGCACGTTATCTTCTCAAAAACAGTTGCTCGCTACTAGGAATGAGGATGACATTGATGCTCAACATAAAAGATAGATTTGATTTTCTTTGAAAAAAAAGTCTTCCTGGTTTCAACATGGCAGTGGAATAAGTGGAGGCTACACTGACACTCTCCCAGGATCAAACTAGAAATACAGCTAAAATACAGAAATACCACTCTGAGAAATTAATGAAGACTAGCTGGGGAGAACCCTGATAACCAAGGAAAGTGGAGATCACATAGAGACTGGTAGGAAGTGAGAGGGTGCCAAAGGGCTAGCTGGACTCCCACAGATAGCAACTGAATTTCTGGAGGTATATCTCAGCTGTGGGGGCCTGAGAACTCTGGGATATAAACCTCAAGTTGGGCTCCCCAGCCCAGAGCACCTGAACTGAGATAGATGCCCACATAACATCTGGCTGTGAGAGGCAGTGGGGTGGTTGTCTGCTAGGGAAAGACAGCTGAAAATGCAGGCTCCTTCTTAAAGGGAAGATGCCCAAAATTTCATGTGCAGTCCCTCACCTTGGGCTCTGGCAACAGGAGGACAGAGTGGTCTAGAGCTATGTGAGGAGAATCCAGGCTTGGGAGCTCTGGGGTTAGGGCTCAAAAGGCAGCGCCTGGTTTCCTGTGCTGAGTCATTCCCTCATACTACAGAGGACACCTTTCTCCACCAAACCTTTACTATCCAGGCAGCTTTTGCCTGGGGACAGGGATGCAATTATACCATGCTGTTGGAAAACATCTCCCCCCACCCTGTGGAGTCCATGCCTTGCTATGGTCCATAGCCCTGGGCTAATTAAGACTAAGAACAACAAATAGACTATAGGCAGAAGATCTTTGGAGGCTTTGAGTCTCTGCCTGACATCCTTCTAAAGCAGCGTGGGCAAACTATGGCCCACGGGCTGGATCCGGCCTTTGAAATGAATAAAACTAAAAAAAAAAAAAAAAAGACCGTACCCGTTTATGTAATGATGTTTACTTTGAATTTATATTAGTTCACACAAACACTCCATCCATGCTTTTGTTCCGGCCCTCTAGTCCAGTTTAAGAACCCACTGTGGCCCTCCAGTCAAAAGGTTTGCCCACCCCTGTCAGGGCTAGGAAAAGCAGACCCTTGTGCACATCTTGGTCCTTTCCAAAGGCACCCAGACCCAGCAGAGGGAGCCACAAGCTATGGATTTCTGATAGCTCCAAACAGGGTACTCAGGGCCAATCACAAACCAAAATCATGAAACCATAAAAATCCTAGAAGAAACCAAAATCTCAGACATCTCTCATAGCCATATGTTTACAGCTACATCTCCTAAGGCAAAAGAAACTAAGGAGAAAAAAATGGGACTACATCAAAATAAAAGGCCTCTGCACAGCAAAAGAAACTATTAACAAAACCAAAAGGGAGCCCATTGTATGGGAGTACATATTTCTCAATAATACATCTGATAAAGGGTTAATTTCCAAAATATATAAGGAACTCATACAACTTATCAAAAGGAAGACAAATAATCCAATTAAAAAATGGGCAAAGGACCTAAATATACACCTTTCCAAAGTGGACATACAGATGGGCAAAAGACATGAAAAAAATACTCAAAGTCACTAATCATACGAGAGATACAAAATAAAAGTACAATGAGGTATAATCTCACACTTGTCAGAATGGCTACCATCAACAAATCAACAAATGACATGTATTGGTGGGGGTGTAGAGAAAAGGGAACCCTAGTACACTGCAAGTGGAAATGTAGATTGGTACAGCCATTATGGGAAAAAATGTGGAGTCTTCTCAAAAAATTAAATATGGAACTGCTATTTGACCCAGTGACCCAACTTCTAGGAATATATCCTAAGAAACCTGAAACACCAATCTCAAAGAATGTATGCATACCCATGTTTATAGCAGCACAATTTACAATAGCTAAGATCTAGAAACAGCCCAAGTGCCCATCAGTAGATGAGTGGACATTTATACCATGGAATACTAAGGAGCAGTAAAAAGAAAGATCTCTTACTCTTTTGGAAAGAATGTAGGGCCTGGAGAGTATTATGTAAGTGAAATAAGCCAGTCACAGAAAGACAAGTATCACATGATATCACTCATATGTGGAATATAAAGAACAAAATAAACTGATGAAGAAAATAGGTCCAGAGACATAGAAGCATGGAACAGACTGGTGAATCTCAGAGGGAAGGCCTGGGTGGACGGGTGGATGGGTGAGAAGAGATCAACCTAAGAATTTGTATGCATATATGTGTAACCCATGGACATAGACAATTGGGTTGCAGGCCTGGTGTGGGGGGTGGGCAGGGCTAGATGGGGTCAATGGGGAAAAACAGGGGACATCTGTAATACTTTCAACAATAAAGATTGATCAACAAATATAAAAATTTAAATAAGTATTTCTCCCGATGCTCCACAAATAGGTATCAATTACATATTAGTGCAAATGCCACTATTTGTTATTGCTAAATTGCAAATAATACGAAATTTAAGCAATGTAGCATAGATAGAAGGGATTTCAGGAGAGGAAGCAGCTTTTTCTAATAGGAAAAAAATGACCAGAGTGAATGCAGAAAAGCTTGACCCCTTAAGCAAATGACAATTCAACTATGCACCTTAGACATGGAGGTGATGAAACTCTGGAAGAACTGCCAATGGCCATCTAGTTTAAATCCCTGCCTTTTGACCATGAGGTATAGTATTATATCAGTATTATAGATAAGGTAACTTATCTAAACTAAGTTGTGATTAGAGTCTCAGGCCACAAATTAAGTGGTGGATGTAAAGCAATGAAGAAATCATCCCACTGTTCTTTACAGAGAATCTGAATTTAATTGTTGGAGAAATACAATATAGTGTCAACAAAGGAACATTTAAGGATTTCTGCTCATGGACAAACATCCCCCATCCTATGTTCTACTGGACACATCTGAGAAGCTCTGTACATGCATGTTATTGACTTTCTTTCAAATTAGCTTTTGAAGTTTGCTTATTTATGATCTATGTAATTCCAACCTCCCTCCTGCAGAGTATTTGGAATCTCCTCTCCTCGTCTGAGTCTCAGGAGAGATCCTCTCTATTGTTGACCACCAGGTAAGTATTAGAATGAGTCCAGGGCCATCCTTCTGTGTGTAATGCAACTTGTGGTTTTGGTGTGTTAAGGATTGGTGTGTAGTGGCGTCCAGGCCTCTGGCTGGAACAGTTGCTCTCTCCTTTCTTCCTACAATGCAGTTTCTTTTCTTTTTTTATATAGATGGCAATACAATCTATTATGTAAATAGCTTTATTGAGGTATAATTGATATACAAAAAGCTGTACATATTTAATGTATACAAGTTGATGATTTTGGACGTATGCATACACTCATGAAACCATCACCACAATCAAGGCGATAGACATACCCATTACCTCCAAAATTTCTTTGTGTTCCCCATTTTGGTGGTAGGGACACTTAACATGAGATCTTCCCTCTTTGTATGCAATTAATTTTCTTAATAAACTTTTTATTTTGGAATGTTTCAGATTTACAGAGAAGTTACCAAGATAGTACAGATAGTGCCCATAAACCCTCCACTCAGTTTCCCTAATTTTAACATCTTACATATTACATTTGTCCACATTAAGAAATTAACATTGACACAATTCTATTAACTGTCGTTTATAAGACTGTATGCAGATTTTACTACGTTTTTCACTAATGTGTTGTTTACTAATGTCTCTTCTAGGTTCAAAGGGATGCTTTTAAAAGTTGCATGATGCATCTCCTTTGCTCAAAACCAAAGAATGGCTCAATATTGCACTCAAAATAAAAGCTGACATCACACAGTGGACTACAATGTACTATATCATCTTCTCCATAATCAGTTATCTTTCTGGCCAATTCTCTTAACTCTTCTGCTTCCTGACCACCTTGGTCCCTATGTTACATTTACAATTCAGCTTTTTGCTATTCTATGCCAGGTACACTCCTGCCTCAGGCCTCTGCATGGAGGCTTCCCTCTGCCTGAGGCACTCTTGCTCAGTAATTTGTAAGGCTAACTCTCATCCCCTTCAAGACTTTATTTGTTTGTTTGTTTGTTTTTGTTTTTGATCCTCACCCGAGGATATTTTTCCACTGATTTTTAGAGAGTGGAAGAGAGAGGAAAAGACAGAAACATTGATGTGAGAGAAACACATGGATTGGTTGCCTCCTGCTCGAGCCCCGACCAGGGCTCAGGCTATGGAGGCTGCAACTGAGGTCTGAGCCTTTGACCAGAATTGAACCAGGGACCCTTTGGTCCATAGGGTGACGCTCTAGCCACTGAGCCAAACTGGCAAGGGCTATTTTTTCTTTTTAACTGAATTTATTCAGGTGACATTGGTTAATAAAATTATATAGTTTCAGGTGAACCATTCTATAATACATCATTTGTATATTGTGTGTTCACCACCCAAGTCAAGTCTCCTCTGTCACCATTTATTCCCCATTTACCCTCTTCTACCTCCCCCGCCACCTTTCCTTCTGGTAATCACATACTTTTGTCTGTTTAAATGTCACTTTATCAATCATACCTATCCCCAACTTTCAACCCCTCCCTACCCTGCACTCCCCATTCTTATTTTTGCATTTACTTATCTCCAAAGCACTTAGTAAACTTTTTAAATTTTAGAATAGGTTTAGATTTACAGAAAAGTTGCAAAAATAGTATAGACAGTTCCCATATACCTCATATTCAGTTTCTCCAATCCTTAACATCTTACATTTTTATGGTACACCAGTTACAACTAAGAATCCAACATTTGCACATTAAGATAAACTCCATACTTTATTTGGATTTTGTTAGCTTTTTAAAATATATGTATTTTTAAATATATTTCATTGATTTTTTACAGAGAGGAAGGGAGAGGGATAGAGAGTTAGAAACATCAATGAGAGAGAAACATCGATCAGCTGCCTCTTGCACACCCCCTACTGGGGATGTGCCAGCAACCAAGGTACATGCCCTTGGCCGGAATTGAACCTGGGACCCTTCAGTCCACAGGCCAACGCTCTATCCACTGAGCCAAACCAGTTATGGTTTAAATATATTTTTATTGATTTCAGAGAGGAAGGGAGAGGGAGAGAGATGGAAACATCCATGATAAGAGAGAAAATGGATTGGCTGCCTCTTACACGCCCCCTACTGGGGATGGAGCCCACAATTCTGGCATATACCCTGATTGGGAATCGAACCTGTGACCTCCTGGTTCATAGCTCGACACTCAACCACTGAGCCACGCAGGCCGGGCTGTTAGCTTTTTTGTAATGTCTTTTACCTGTTCCATGATCACATCAAGGATACTGCATTACATTCAGTCATGTCTCCTTAACCTTCTCTGATGTATGACAATTCCTCAGAATTTCTTTGTTTTCTTATGGCTTTGGAAGTTTTGAGAAATGCTCGTCAGATTTTGTAGATCACTCCTCAGGTTTGGTTTGTGATATTTTTCTCATGGTTAAACAGAGATTATGTATTTAGGGGAGAAATACCACAGATGTAAAGTGCCATTTCCTTTACATCAGATTAAGGGAACATACTGTTGAGATGACTTATCACTGTTGATGTTGACCTTGACCAGCCAGCTGAGGTAGTATTTATAAGGTTTTTTCACTGCAAAGTTACTCATTTTTCCTTTTTTTTTTCATACTTCCCTCTTTGGAAGGAACTCTTTATGTGCAGCCCAAACTTAAGGAGTGCAGAGTTATGTTCTAACACCTTGAGGGCAGAGTATTTTTGTCAATTATTTGGAATTCTGCAAGGGGGATTTGTCTGTTCTCTACCATTTATTTCTCTATTTGATCATTTATTTATATCAGTATTGACTTACAGAAATGATGTATTTTATACTTTGGGTTATAATCCAGTGCTGCTTTATTTCTTTTTTTAAATTTTTTTTTTTTAAATATATTTTATTGATTTTTTACAGAAAGGAGGGGAGAGGGATAGAGAGTTAGAAACATCAATGAGTGAGAAACATCAATCAGCTGCCTCCAGCACACTCCCCACTGGGGATGTGCCCACAACCAAGGTACATGCCCTTGACCAGAACCGAACCTGGGACCCTTCAGTCCGCAGGCCGACGTTCTATCCACTGAGCCAAACCAGTTAGTGCTGCTTTATTTCTTTTGTTGTCATTGTAACGGGGATGTATTTGCTTATAGGCCCTCTATTGAGCAGAACTAAGAATATGTGTATTTATATTTTTTCATCACATTTTGTAGTTTTCCACACATATGTCTTACATATATTTTGTTAATTTTATAATTACTTTCTTTTTAATGTTATTATAAAGAGTATATATCCTATCTAATAAAAGAGAAACATGGTAATTAGCCATACCTCCGCTACCCTTCCCATTGGTTAATCAGGACGATATGCAAATTAACTGCCAGCCAAGATGGCAGCCAGCAGCCAGGCAGCTTGAAGCGAACATGAGGCTTGCTTGCTTCAGTGACGGAGGACTCCAACGTTCCCCGCCTGCTGCTGCTGGCCTCTGAGCTTGCAGTGTGAAACACTGTTACAAATATAGAAGCTAAACAAAATCCCAGAAACCTGCTTTCAGCGAGCCGGGATCTCAGAGCTGGAGTTGAAACAGTGTTTCAATTATAGAACCCAAACAAACCAGATACCTGCTTTCAGCAGCGGAGGCCTAAGAGCTGGAGCCAAGCCTCAGAGCTAAAGCTGGCCCAGAATAAAAAAAGAAAAAAAGAAAAAATGGAGCGGTTGGGAGCTTCAGTCACCCGCCAGCCTGAAAACAGCCCTCAGCCCCTCACCCAGACTGGCCAGGCACCCCAGTGAGGACCCCCACCCTTAAGGGTGTGTGACCAGCTGCAAACAGCCATCATCCCCTCATCCAGGCCGGCCAGGCACCCCAGTGGGGACCCTCACCCTGATCCAGGACACCCTTCAGGGAAAACCAGCCAGCCCCCACCCGTGCACCAGGCCTCTATTCTATATAGTAAAAGGGTAATATGACTCCCAGCACCGGGATCAGCAGAGTCACGAGGCCTCCTGGCACCGGGATCAGCATGACAGGGGGCAGCGCCCAAACCCCCTGATCACCCTGAGGCTCTGTGTGTGACAGGGGGCGGGGCCACAACCTCCCTATCCGCCCTGCTCTATTCCTGACAGGGGAAGGCACCCCAACCCCCTGATCAGCCCTGCTCTGTGACTGATAGGGGGGAGCTCCACAACCCCCTGATCACCCTGCGGCTCTGTGTGTGACAGGGTGCGGCACCCCAACCCCCCACCCCCCACAGGCCCTGCTCTGTGTGTGACGGGGTAAAGCCATAACCTCCCCATTGACCCTGCCCTGAGTGTGACAGTGTGTGGCGCCCTAACCCCCTGAACCACCCTGCTCTGTGTGTGACAGGGGGTGGTGCCCCAACTCCCCTATTGGCCCTACTCTGTAAGTGACAGGTGGCAACGCCCCAACCCCCTGATTGGCCCTGCTCTGTGTATGACAGGGGGTGGCGCCGCAACCTCCCCATCGACCCTGCCTTGAGTATGACAGGGGGCTGTGCCCCAACCCCCCAATTGGCCCTACCCTGAGCATGACTGAGGGTGGCATCGCAACCTCCTGATCTGCCCTGCTCTGTGCATGACCGGAGGTGGCACCCCAACTCCTCAATCAGCCCTGCTCTGAGCCCGACCAGGGGCTGCACCTAGGGATTGGGCCTGCCCTCTGCCACCCGGGAGCAGGCCTAAGCCAGCAGGTTGTTATCTCCCGAGGGGTCCCAGACTGCGAGAGGGCACAGGCAGGGCTCAGGGAACCCCGCCCTCCCCCCCGAGTGCACAAATTTTTGTGCACCGGGCCTCTAGTATATATATATATATAAATTTCAAATTTTATTTGTTCATTGCTGGTATATGGGGAAGCTTTTGATGTTTGCATATTCACCTTGGGTCCTATACCCTTCCTAAGCTTGCACATTAGTTCCAGGTGTTCTGTTTTGTTTTTGTTTTTTGTAGGTTCTTTGGTGTTTTCTCAGTAGACATTCATGTCATCTGCAAATAAAGGCGACAATCTGTGTAACTTTTATTATTTATCTTGCCTTACTTCACTAGTTAGTACTTCTAGTATAATGTTGAGTAAGAGTTGTAAGGGAAGATATCCTTGCCTTATGCTTGACCCAAGGGAGAAAACATTTAGTCTCTCACCACTAACTATGATGTTAGCTGAATGTTTTTCATACCTACCTCTTATTAGGTTAAGAAATTTTCCCTCTATTCCTAAGGTTTTGAGAATTTTTATCATGAATAGGTATTACATGTTATTTATGACTTTTCTGCATCTATTGATATGATCATGTGACTTTTTTCCTTAGTCTATAAATATGGTGAAATACATTGATGTGAAACCCGCGGCTAGACCATGGTGTATAATTCCTTTTGTAAATTGTTGAATTTAGTGTCCTAATATTTTATTGAAAATTTTAGTTCTATGTTCATGAGATACAATAGTCTGCTATTTCCTTTTCTTGCATGTCTTTGTTTTCAGTATGAAGATACTTCTGACTTCATAAAATGAGTTGGGGAATGTTCCCTCCTTTTCTACTTTATGAAAAAGATTGTGTATTAATTGAATTATTTCTTCTTTAAACATTTTGTAGAGTTCACTAATAACATCATCTAGGCCTAGCATTTTTGGGTGGTAGATTTTTAGCTACTAATTCAATTTGTTTAGTAAATATAGGTTTATTTAGGCTATTTCTTTTTAAGCGAATTTTGGTGGGTTGTATCTTTTAAGTAATTGATCTATTTCATCTAAGTTACTAAATTTATGGGCATAGGATTGGTCATAGTATTCCCTCCTTATCCTAATTATCCTTTTAATGTTCTAGGATCAGTAGTGATTGACCCCCTTTCTCTTCACTGATATTGGCACTTTGTATCTTTTTAATTCTCTTTGGTTGGCCTTGATTGCTAGAGTTTTATAAATTTTATTGGTCTTTTCTTTGGCTGCTTTAAAATTTTATCTCTTTGTCTTTAGTTTTCTGAGTGAGTGTGTTTGTGTGTGTGTGTGTGTTGTAGGTATCCTGTTTAGTGTTCTGTGTCACAATTTTTAGAATAATTTTAGCCATCATTTTTTCAAATATTAATTTCACTCTGTTCTCTCTTCTAACATTCCAATTTTGCATATGTTACACTGTTTTCTATTTTCTCACAATTCTTAGGTGTCTGTTATTTTTTTTTTTTTTACATTTTATTCTCTGTATTTTAGTTTGGGAAATTTGCATTGACCTTTATTCAAGGTTACTGATTTTATCCTCAGCCTTATCAAGTCTACTCAAAGAAATTTCTGAAATATATTTTTCTTTATGCTACTGTGGTGGTTTTGTGTGTTTTTAGAATTTCTTTTTGGTACTTTCTTATAGTTACCGTCTTTTGATATCTGGTTTTGCTTGAAGTCTACCTTTTCTGTTAGATACTTAACATATTAAACATAGTTATTTTAAATTATCTCTATTTTAATTCTAACATTGATGTCATATCTGAGTCAGGTTCCATTGATGACTTTGTGTCTTCAGATTATTTTTTATTTTTTTAAATACATTTTATTGATTTTTTTACAGAGAGGAAGGGAGAGGGATAGAAACATCGATGAGAGAGAAACATTGATCAGCTGCCTCCTGCGCACCCCCTACTGAGGATGTGCCTGCAACCAAGGTACATGCCCTTGACCGGAATTGAACCTGGGACCCTTGCGTCTGCAGGTTGACGCTCTATCCACTGAGCCAAACTGATTAGGGCTTCAGATTATTTTTTGTTTTGTTAGTCTTTGGCATGATTTGTAATATTTTGCTGGAAGTCAGACATGTTGTATATGGTGTAAAATACCAAGTTAAATACCGAGACTTATAATGTGAGCATTTATTTTAATCTGGCCAGGAGTTGGGTTGTATTTGGTGTTTGTTGTATTACAGGTACCATTTTCTTTTCTGTTGCAAGGACAGGAATGATGGTTCCCAACCTCTTCATATGTCTGAGCTGAAATAAAAGTCCCTGCAATGAAGTTTTAATAAATGATGGTATCTCATTTTTAATATATCAGTCAGTGGTTACTTGTCTTCTTTTTTATTACATTAATTTTTTTAAATTAAATCTTTATTGTTCAGATTATTACATTTGTTCCTCTTTTTTCCCCCCATAACTCCTCTCCTCCCAGTTCCCGCCCCACCCTCCGCCCTCACTCCCCACCCACTGCCCTCATCCATAGGTGCACGATTTTTGTCCAGTCTCTTCCCGCATCTCCCACACCCCTTTCCCCCCCAAGAATAGTCGGTCCATTCCCTTTCTATGTCCCTGATTCTATTATGATCACCAGATTATTTATTCACTTGATTCTTAGATTCACTTGTTGATAGATGCATGTTTGTTGTTCATAATTTGTATCTTTACCTTTTTCATCCTCTTCCTCTTCTTAAAGGATACCTTTCAGCATTTCATATAATCCTGGTTTGGTGGTGATGAACTCCTTTAGCTTTTCCTTATCTGTGAAGCTCTTTATCTGACCTTCAATTCTGAATGATAGCTTTGCTGGATAAAGTAATCTTGGTTGTAGGTTCTTGGTATTCACCACTTTGAATATTTCTTGCCACTCCCTTCTGGCCTGCAAAGTTTCTGTTGAGAAATCAGCTGACAGTCGTATGGGTATTCCCTTGTAGGTAACTGAGTTTCTTTCTCTTGCTGCTTTTAAGATTCTCTCTTTGTCTTTTGCTCTTGGCATTTTAATTATGATGTGTCTTGGTGTGGTCCTCTTTGGATTCCTTTTGTTTGGGGTTCTCCTCGCTTCTTGGACCTGTAAGTCCATTTCTTTCACCAGGTGGGGGAAGTTTTCTGTCATTATTTCTTCAAATAGGTTTTCAATATCTTGCTCTCTCTCATCTTCTGGCACCCCTATAATTCTGAAGTTGGTACACTTGAAGCTGTCCCAGAGGCTCCTTACACTATCTTCGTATTTTCGGATTCTTTTTTCATTTTGCTTTTCTGGTTGGGTGTTTTTTGCTTCTTCGCATTTCAAATCTTTTCCTTGATTCTTGCGCTCCTCTGGTCTGCTCTTGGGAGTCTGTATAGTATTCGTTATTTCAGTCCGTGTATGCTTAATTTCTAGTTGGTTCTTTATCACAATATCGAGGGTCTCATTAGATTTCTTGAGGATCTCACTACATTTATCGGCGGCTTCTAGACAGTTCTTAAGAGACCTTAAAAGTGTGGTTCTGAACTCAATATCCTCCATTGACAGTTTTGTCCTGTTTCTTTGTCTCCGCATTTTTTATGCTTTCTTGGTGCACCCCCTAGTGGTCTTTGTGCACAGTCTTGTTGTAGTTAAGCCTTGATTGTTGTCGGCAATAATGGGTGTGATTTGACCTCCAGGCTAACTGGCTATGAGAGTCAGCTGTGTCTGCAGTGGGAGAGCTTCTGTGCTGGATCTCTAGGGCTGTGCTAATCTAGCCTTTGCCTGAGGCTATTTGGCAAATGGTTCTGCGCAGGGCTTGGGCGGGGCAGGTCCCCGGGAATCTACAGGGCGAGCCGGAGTGAGCAGTTATGGCTGCTCTCAGTTCCGTCCCTAGGGGCTCTGCCTCACAGAGTCCCAGCAACCGCTGCAAACCTCGGAGAGAAAGCTGCCTTCGAGTTCTGACCGAAGCCAGACAGTCCCGCTTGTCCCGTTTGAGTCTGGGTCCCTAGAGACTCGCCCGGATCTGGAGCTCAGAGTCTGAAACTCCCTCCTGATTGAAAACAACAACCGCGCCCTCTGCCTCCAGCCTGCTCCGCGAGTGCACTCCGCACCTTAGTATTTCACTTCAGCACTGTGCCTCCTCTGAGTCTGGGTATGATATTCTCTTTCCTCCTAGTTGTAGAATTTCCACTCAGCCAGCCTTCCTGTGGTTCTGGATGATGTCCGTTCCGTCTTTTAGTTGTTTTTTGAAGTGGTTGTTCGAGGCAGCAATCTCCGGAGTTAACCTATGCCGCCATCTTGGTTTCTCTATTACATTAATTTTTTATTTACAGTTTATATTTAATATTATTTTGTTGTATACCTATGGGCATAGTGCTTAGACCATAATATAATTTACAAAGCGGTCTCTCTGATATTTCTAGTACCCAATTGGCACCGTAAATTATTATTACAATATTATTGACTATATGTTCTACGCTATTCTTTACCCCCCTGTGACTATTTTGTAACTGCCAATCTGTACTTCTCAATCCCTTCACCTTTTTCACCCAGTCCCTCAAATACCCTCCACTCTGGTTGCTTGTCTTCTAATTCAGATTCTACTGTCCTCTGAGATTAAAACATTCATTATTCAAAACCACTGTATATGGCATCCGAAAAATATTTACCCATCAGTGAATTAGCTATTTATTTTAATTTAACTTGAGAATTGAAATGAATTGAGGAGATTATTTCTCCCATCCCTTTCATGTTACATTATTCCCCCCATCCCTTTTATGTTAGAGAATTTCAAATTGATTTCGGCTGTATGACCCCTTGAAGGTCATTCAGAGTTCATGAAATAGGTGAAAGTCTGGCTCACTTCCTGATCTAACTGTAGAACCAACTATAAAGCACATCGCTGGCCATTCCTATTTATAGAAGATGTAATTTTAAGCAAAAGTATGTTTAATTCCTTTATCAGCCATTTATGGTACTTAGTACTAGCTATTTTAATAATCATCTTACATTCAGATAAAACACTTTTATTATGTAATATATGTAATATTTTCATCCTTTTATGATCTAGTGATAAGGAATTATTTTCAGTTAGTCTGGAATTTCCAGTGGAATTCAAAGATGGTAAACGATTTGTTCAAGCACATGAGAATGAACAGAAGAAACGTCAGGACTACCACTTAGTTCTCATAGTTTTAAACCTCATACAGACTCTTCTTCATTTGCGAAAGCAGCTGCCTTTAGCATGATGCTAACAATTTGATGTAACTGCCGGAACTATTCTTAGTACAAAAGAAATGCACACCTGCTTCTCAGTTTTGCAAAGTGTGCTTCCCAGGGCAGCCTCCTGCACAAAGTGAGTGCTCAAAACTGCTGTCCATCAATCAACTGCAGCCTTTATATGCAGGTAATCCTAAATACTGCACTGTTAAGCATAATAGGAACAAGCAAGAACATATTTTGTAATATTTTACATTATTGGGGTTTTTTTTTTACTAACACGTGAATAGTTATTGGATTTACTATGTGTACCAAGTTTTTTTTTAATTCTTTGTTTAAAGTATTACATATGAATCCTTTTCCCCCCATTGACTTCTCCCTGCTCATTCCCTGCCCCCAGCACATGTCCTCACCTCCCCCTACTGAGTGTGTCCATGGGTTATGCTTATATGCATGCATACAAGTCCTTTGGTTGATCTCTCACCCACACACACACTCACCCCTACCACCACCTTCACACTGAGGTTGAATGGTCTGTTCGATGCTTCTATGTCTCTGGATCTATTTTAGTTCATCAGTTTATGGTGTTCATTATATTCCACATATGAGTGAGATCATGTGATATTTATCTTCCTCCAACTGGCTTTTTTTGCTTAGCATAATGCTCTCCAGTTCCATTCATGCTGTTGCAAATGGTAACACTTTTTTACAGCAGCATAGTATGAGTGGATTAAAAACTGTACCAAGTTTTTGTTACCCGGTTTGGACATACTTACTCTTTCACTTGTTCTAATATATGATTTGCTCTTCTACTATAAATTTTCTATCTCTACTTTGAATTGTGGTAAATTGTAGGCATAGACAGTTACTTTCCAGGACTGGTAATACTTTAAGGAAAGGTATCACATCATATTCATCATTGGATACATAGGGTTCAGTAAAGTGGCCTACTCAGCATGGATATTCACTATTGCTGTGGTTTTGGGGAAAATGTTTTGGTTTGTATTATATTTAGTATATTATATTAATTTTTAATTCTCAGAGAGTTGCTTCTGACAGTGCAAGACCCTTTTAACCTTAAATGCTGCAGTTAATTTTCTGCCCAGGTAAATTCTGGGGCAGTAGTAGGGGGAAGTATGGAAATATTAAAAGTCCAATGTCTTGCATATACAGCCTAAAAAAGATTTAAGAAACTCACCAAACTAAGCTCACCAAAACACATATTCAAAGAACACCAATTGGGTTTTCTCTATTCTGCTTCTGATTTTTTTTCTCCGTCTAGCTCACACTATATCTTCCCTATCTGCTGTTATCTGATTAAACACTGCAACTAAGTTGTCTTATTAATCTTATCCCTCCTTTACCCCTGAAAATATGCGACTATTTTAACCTCATTCTCTACCTGTAGGCCTGGCATAGAATAAGATATTGTAGAACTGAGGTTTTCATACTAATTCAGTGGGAAAGATCTCTGGAAATCACAGTGCTATCTGTGGAATACCGTGGAATATTTTTCCACTAAATTCCATTATAGAAATTAAAATAATTTCACTTTCTTAAAATATTACTTTGCACAAATAGCACATGTAAAAAGTATTATTGTATATTTATTTTAAACAAATTATATTTTCCAAATTATTTCCATTAATATGCATTCATTACCTGATTACTCAGTTTTGTCACCCACCTTTGTACTATGTTGCACATCTTGACCAAATTATATAAGGAAACATAATTACCTGGATTTCCCCTTGTAAGAGTCATCCAAGTTTATTCATTTTAGGAATATTTATGTAAGAATACCTATAACAGTTCTTTAACTATTTGTTTATTTAGCCCTGGAAGGTGAGTGTTTACACACACAAAAAAAACTGTATACAGATATGAATGATATATGTTCTTGCAATGTATTCTTTTTCCTTTTTATTTTTTAAAATATATTTTTATTGATTTCAGAGAGGAAAGGAAAGGGAGAGAGGGATAGAAACATCAATGATGAGAATCATTTATTGGCTGCCTCCTGCATGCCCCTACTGGGGATCAAGCTCACAACCCAGGCATGTGCCCTTGACCGGAATCAAACCTAAGACCCTTCAGTCTGCAGGTCGATGCTCTATCCACTGAGCTAAGCAGCTAGGGCTTTCCTTTTGATTTTTATTTGCTGCTTCTTTTTTCTTATCTTTCTTACCCCTATTGTATTCTCCCAAGAAAGTAACCCATGTTAATAGCTTTGAATGTTTTATTTTTCTCCACAGTAACATTAGCATATATTAAATTGTTTATACTGCTATAGTGATTCTCTTTCATTGTTTTAAAAAATTAGGGTCATGAAAGGTTTTCTGCATCTTGCATTTCTTACTCATTATCATTTACCTTGTAGCATACCCTACATGCCAACTGGTGAACTGGTCCAACTCTAATTTATTATTCTATAATATTTTAAATCCCTGTGTGTAGTGCATAGAGTGGATATGCCACAATTTCTCAATTCATGAAATTCAATTTGTTTTCAAAATTAAAATGAATTAAACATTAATCATTACACACACACACACACACACACACACACACACACTCCCATATTCTAAAAATAAGGCTTTTGTTTCTATGGGGTAGATTTCCAGAAGTGGGATTGGTTGCTGGGCCAAAGTTATGTATATATTTTAACTTTTGATAGATTGTTATGAATTGAATTGTGTCCTCTAAAAAATATGTGAAGTTATACTCTGCCTTTGCAGATTTAATCAAAATAAGATTAGGTCATCCTGGATTAGGGTGGGCCCTATTCCAATGACTTCTCTACTAATAAGAAAGAAAAGAGATATTTAGATACAGACACACAGAATAGAATGCCATGTGAAGATAAAGCCAGAAATTGGGATGATCCATCTGTAAGCCAGGGGACATCAAGGATTGTCAGCAACCACTAGAAGCAAGGAGGTTTTGTGAGAGGGCATGGCCTTGCCACCACCTTGATTTGGGATTTCTAGCCTCTATAACTGTGAGACAATAATTTCTGTCATTTAAAGCTTGTTTTTGTTGTTTTTAGGACTTTGTTATAGCAGATATAGAAAACTAACACACAGATGTTGCAACAGAAGTGTTTTTGAAGACAAGTTTTCTTGTCTTATTTCCTAATTTATAAGGACAATTGTTTCAGTGACTACCACTTGGTATATCATTTTTGTTGGTGTTTGGTAAGAAGCCTACCATAAATAGTCTCCTTTTTCCCCCTCCCTGTTGCTTTAGAGTCTATGCTACTCAATGTCCATAAAGCTGATATGATTAATAATGATTACAGGCTACTAAATTTCTGGACTATGTGTCTCTATAAAATATATATTTGGAGCCAATGATATTTAACTATCATGTAAAAGCACTTTGGAATTTAAGCTGTCCCTTGAACAATGCAGAGATTAGGGATGCCAACCCCTATGCAGTTGAAACTTTGCATATAATTTGATTTATTCATATATTTTCCTATTTCCCTCACCATCCTTCTTTCTGGTAACCATCAGCTTGTTTGCTATATCTATGGTCTGTTCCTATTTTGTTTTGTTTATTGGAATTGTTGTAATTAGATTCCACATATAAGTAAAATTACATGGTATTCGATTTTCTCTGACTTCATTTAGCATAATACCATCCATAGCTGTCACAAATAGCAACATTTCATTCTTTATTATTGCTTAACTAGAGGCTTGGTGCACGAAATTCGTGCACTGGGGGTGGGGTGCCCCTCAGCCCAGCCTGCACCCTTTCCAATCTGGGACCCCTCAAGGGATGTCTGATTGCCCATTTAGGCCCAATCCTAATGGGCAGCTAGGGGTGACTGGGCCAGCAGGGGAGGGCAGTTGGGAATGACTGGGCCTGCAGAAGCGGGCAATTGGGGGTGACCAGGCTGTCAGGGGAGGGCAGTTAGGGGTGATCAGGCCAGCAGGGGAGGGCAGTTGGGGGCAAACGGGCTGGCAGGGGAGGGCAGTTAGGGGCAACCAGGCCGGTAGGGGAGAGCAGTTGGGGGTGACCAAGCCAGCAGGAGAGGGCAGTTGGGATGACCGGGCCGGCAGGGTAGGGCAGTTGGTGGCAACCGGGCTGGCAGGAGAGGGCAGTTGGGGCGACCGGGCTGGCAGAGGAGGGAAGTTGCAGGGGACCAGGTCTGCAGAGGAGGTAAGTTAGGGGCAACCAGGCCAACAGGTGAGGGCAGTTAGGGGTGACTGGGCCTGCAGGGGAGGGCAGTCAGGGGCAACCAGGCTGGCAGGGGAGGACAGTTGGGGGCAACTGGGCCACCAGGGGAGGGCATTTGGGGGCAATCAGGCCAGCAGGGGAACAGTTAGGCATCAATCAGGCTGGCAGGGGAGTGGTTAGGGGGTGATTAGTCTGGCAGCCAGAAGTGGTTAGGGACAATCAGGCAGGCAGGCAGGCGAGCAGTTGGGAGCCAGCAGTCCCAGATTGTGAGAGGGATGTCTGACTGCCAGTTTATTTGTCATTATTTATATGTCCAAACCAGCAGTTGAACATCCCCCGAGGGGTCTCAGATTGGAAAGGGTGCAGGCTGGGCTGAGGGACACACGCCCCCAGTGCACAAATTTCATGCACCGGGCCTCTAGTAATACTATAAAATAAACTTGAAAGTTGCTGCAAGAGAGTAGATCTTAAGTGTTCTTAACACACACACACATACACACAGCTATGTAAAGTGATGGGCATGTCGATTAGCTTGATTATGGTGATCATTTCACAATGCATACATATTCCAAAACAACATGTGGTACACATTAAATATACAATTTTTATTTGTGTACTAAACCTCAATAAAGCTGGAAAAATATAAAAATAAAGTATATTATATACCAAAAAAAGATATTAGAATTGGCAGGACACAGCCCCTGATGTGGAGGGCTAGTTAAAGGAGTGCAGGAATAAATAACTTTCATTTTCATGGCTGTGGTGCCATTACCAGGTTGAGTTAGTAAATTTGAAGCCCCTCTAGGGAATGTAAGAATGTTCATTAGGCAGCTTATATACTAGGATAGAGCTCAGGAGAAAGTTTGAGTTAACAATAGACATTCAAAAATCATTAATATATAATGGGAAATGAGGACACATTTGTAATACCTTAACCAATAAAGAAATTTAAAAAAATCATTAATATATATGGTGGTGACACCATGAGCATAGATGAGATTGGATAAAGAACATGTCTATAGTGACAGAGCTGAAGACAGAATAATTTGGCTAATGATCCTTTGCATATAGGTCAAGATAGGGAAGCCTGCAAAGGAAACTGGAAAGACATGATCAAAGAGGTAGGAATGAAATCATGAGCTATCATTTTTTAGAAGGTTTCAAGTGATACTTTAGACTCGAAGGTCATTACAGTTTTAGGTGTGGCAAGGTCTAATTTGAGGCTCTAATGGACTAGTGGTTGAATATTTGGGGAATCAAGAAGCTTGTTGAGTAAGCAATTAGATGGAAATCCATATGGAGGCCCTCCAGGATGATGCTGGAGATTGGCATAGAGAACAGAACTATTACTCAAGTTCTGAAGTCTATACCAGGTCAAAGAGAATGATGGAGGCTTATTTCCATGTATCAGAAAGCACTTTTGTGCTTTAAAGGGTTGCAATTGTTATAAACCTATCAGAATTTATTTCTTTCACATTGGAGATAATGAAAATGAATTTTCTCTTGGGGAGACCTATAAACATGAGAGAAGCAGAATTCTCAGTCTAGCCATTGGAAAACATCCTTTTATTTCTCCAAACCTATCACACAATTTCATACCTCTGTACCTCTGGACCTACCATGCTTCTACTGTTCCTTGCCCAGGTTTATTTACTAACTAATTATACTTGCTTACAGCTTTTTAAATTTTAAGACAACATTTACATATATTGATGTTCACAAATATTTAATATATACATATTGAGTTTTGACAAATACATACACCTATGTAATCCAAACTCCTATCTAGATTTGGAATATTATTATCACTGTAATAAATACCCTCACACTTTTCAGTCAAATCCTACACATACACCCCAGAAGAAACCACTGTCTTGATTTTTTACTACCATTAATTAGTTTTGCCTGTCTAGAAATTCACACTATGTATAAATCCATTATTTTATGAATAGACACCTGAGTAATTTATGTCCTATCTCTCTTACAATGAATTCCTTAAAAACATAATGTGAACAAAGGCTCTAAGTTTATTTTAATGCTTTTGAAAACTGACTAATTGTATTTCATACATTCAACAAATATTTTTGAGAGCATGCGATGTCCAAAAATCTCTTTTAATTGTCAACAATAGAGTTGAAGCCTAGATGTTCATGATACTTATCTGCTTGTGTTGAAGACATAAAGTCAAATAAATAATGACAAATTCTAATAAGGGTTATAAAATAAACAGAGAGTGATATAAAATATAGCTGGAGAACATTCAGAATACAGAAAAGTATTAAATATCTTACCCCAAATCTTGTCCACCCTGAGTATTATAACTGATTGTGCCTTTTGTTTGTTCTTTGTTATTTTAATTGCCAGTTTGAAAGATGAAAAATTTTTAAAATTTCCCTCAAATATGGATCTTTTGGCAATTTTTGATCTCAGTCTCCATAATCTAAGACTTAACTCTGAACTCTAACATTTAAAAAGTGATTAAATGCAAAACAATGCAAATGATCTTATAAATATTGAGGCAACTATGAATGATCAAAGAACAAACAGTGCTGCTATTCTTGGGCCCATAAATAAACATTTTCAAAAGATATGAATAAACATGAGAGGGAGACAATAAAACTATGGTGACATGTCAAAGTAAGTACTGAAAATGCTCATGTTGTAAAAACACAGTATTCTTCAGTCACAATCAAACCACGTACATGTGAGTCTCAGCAGTGACCCAAATCTTCATAATCATAATCTACCACTGTTCTGTATCTGCTTTTAGAGTGTGGAGGAAATTTATCACAGTGTAGATAGAAAAGAAAGTTTCAAAAGAAAAGACAGTCAGATATAATTGTGTCTTCTCCTGGGACATATGGTTTCACTGAGATGACAACTACATCCCAAAGAATGAAAGCTAGTTGTGTTTTCTATTTCTTCTAATAGGATTGGCTACCAAATCATACTGTATTTATAAAGCCATTTTTAAATAAGGTCTTTTCTGGTTCTTAAAATTACTTAAACAATTTTGCATTTGCTGTGAGAGGGATGTCAGTTGGCTAAAAGTACCCTTCTTGTCAGATGTGAAAGCTAAACTTGGCATTAACTCAGGGAAAGCCTGGCTGCCCTCAAGGATGAATTCACAGGTGGGGATGGATTTGTTACAGTAAAAAGTGACTTGAACCAGATGCTTCCAAACAGGCCAATTGTCCTGTGCCTGTTCAGCTCTTCGTTTGGGTCTGGAATAGAAGGCTTGCTGGCTCAGTGCAAATAAAACTTTTTTAATGAAAGGGAGGTCAAACACTCAGCTAAACCACCTGGCACCGTCAAAAGACTCAGCTTGAGCTGACCATGTTCAAATGAATACTTAGAGTGTAAAATCAACAGAATTAAAGGAGAAGGAGAGAGAGAGAGAATCTATGTCATAAAATAGTTAAAATAACCTTGGTAGAGGTTAACAGTAGTGTCCACTTGGGATTGTAAATGCCAAAAGCATGACTGCTTCTCTTTGCATTCCTTTGTAGCAAACCAAAACAAGGGACAGGCACATAAGGCCTTAGTAAATGAGTTAAAAACAAAACAAAACAATAAAAACAAGGATGAATGACGATAACTAGTGTCCTGGGGGTTTACAAATCCTTCAAAGCCTGGTGACAGCCACTGTTCTGGATCCAAGTTGGAGTTTTAGTTGGTAGGGAAAATGCAATTGGGATTTTTTAAAAATAACTTTCAGGATATCAATTGACCTCCATTCCTTTCCAAAGGCAATGGAATTGCCCAATGTCATGTTGAAATAATTTGTGACTCTCCACCTGTCTTCTTGAGTATCTGGTAAGTTCATCATGACCAAGAAGCCCTACCGGTTTGGCTTGGTGGATAGTCTGCCTGTGGACTAAAGGTCGTAGGTTCCATTCCAGTCAAAAGCACATGCCCAGGTTGCAGGCTTGATTCCCAGTAGGGGGCGTGCAGGAGGCAGCTGACCAATGATTATCTCTCATCATTGATATTTCTAATTCTTTCTCCCTCACTCTTCCTCTCTGAAATCAATAAAAATATATTTTAAATATATACATACATATTTTAATAAAAAACAAAGAAGACTGCTTTCTTCAATATCAGAAGGAAATATGTATTATGTCTAAATATGGGTAAGCATAACTAGTATTTATATTATTTTTAAAAAATGTATTATTCAAGTTTGAGAGTGGGGAAAAGAATCCAGGAAGCTAGATTCATTGGATGTTCTGGGTTGAATAAATAGGGTCAACTCAAATAATGAGGATTAATAAAAAAAAATACCCTCACTGATAACCTGAAGGCCAAATTGGAGACAGAATTCTGATTAAGGACAGGACAATTTCTGGTAAGAGTTCTGAAAAAAGCTTTGTCTTTAGTTTGTCTACAAAGGTATCATCTTCCATTTCAGACTCTTCTGACACCAGTGCATAATCTTCTCCCCCAAATGATGGATGTCTCTGATACAACTATTTTATGTATAATTTTAATTTTGTATGTTATATTTTTCATCTTATTATTTCTATTTAGGAATTTTGGTTTATTACTAGACAATGAAAGGCTTTATCTTAGGTAGAAAATAATTAGATATATGGCCCATTGAAAAAAGTTTATTTTGAAGCTCAGAGCATCCTGCTGCATTGGAAGAGATAGAAAGGAAGAATGAATGGCCTGGGTGGCTTGGAGTTGCTGAGAGAACACTAGATGAAGTAACTGGGAAACCACCATATATCTCAAATTGTACATTATTTTTTCTCTACTCCCTATTTTATCATTTTGTTTTTCCTTGCAATAGACCATATTTAACACAGAAAATAGGTGTCATATGCATCTAATCTTTTGTTCTTGGTGAAATTGAGGAGGTGAGGGATTATGTTCATGTAGATAAATAGTGCATGGAGAGAGGAAAATTAAAGGAAATGGAGCAACTGAAAATTAAAGCAAGGAGGAATTAAAGAAATAAATTTTTCAGAACCTTCACAAATACTTGTTTGCAAATTTAGAATCATAGTTGCTGTACGGTAGTTTCCTTTACCTGTCAGAATAGGGGATGAAATGCATGGAAGAAAGTTTCTCTCTTCAAGAAGAAGAATTAGTGCTATCATTTTCATGTTTATTATGACAGCTATTTCTGGTAATTCTAGAGCTATTACATGCTATGAAACCTAAACTGGTTCTAATACACTCAAGGAGCAGCCAATTTCCACAACAGCTGGGAAAGGAAATCAAAGCCACTACATTGGACCAGCTGAATTGTGAGAGAGGCATTTCCTATCCCCACAGCTGACACAGCATGTAGATCAAACTGGCAGCTGTATTTTAGGAAAAATATATCACAACAGAAAAATGTAAAAAAAGGGCAAATCCACAAAAGAGGACGTTGTGCACATGAATCACACTAGTAAGAAATTGCAGAATTATTAAGTAAAAAGTTAGGCATCATCCTCTCAATATTTAGAAAGCCCCTCATACCCATTGCACCCACCATGGCATAAAGTGAATTTTTATAATTTATTCTCACAGAAACAGAAATCATGAGCCAGAATCTCCTGAATATGTTCACCATTGGTCTATTTGTGCTGTCCTTAGATATAAATTTTTCAGAGCACTGTCAATAACAAAATCCACATAAAATAAAAAAACAATGAAAAAAACCATCAGGTACATATTTTTTTTGCATGTAGCTAGTCAGGGCATATGACAATTTCACAATTTAGAAATGTGCTAACTATAAACCTGTTGTCAAAATGACCTTGGCATTTTTGCCAAGTGATACATTGTATTGAGTTTACCTACATGTGGCAAAAATTTTTATCTGTGAACCAGGTACCTTTACTTGTTCCATTTGTATTGCCAAGGGAATGGTCACAGAGCGCCTAAGTAGTTTTCCCAGACAAAACCCAAATTCAAACCCAGATCATTGAGATTCAGAAGGTTGGATTTTTTGTCTCATTTTACTCTGCCTGGTGGTTGCCTAGTTTTACTTGAACACTCCTGTGATGGAGAGATTTCTGTGGAATTTCTAGTTGTCTGAGGCAGTGTTCAGTCTTGAGCAATTCAGAATATGATTCTGCCTTCTCCACTCATTGTTCATGGCAAGAAATTTTGGAGACATAAAGATTGAATCTAATACTTTCTTTGGATAACACCCATCCATACTTTTGGAGATGGCCATCAACTTGATTCCATTTTGAATCTTTCCTTATCGTGAATGAATCTTCCAACTGTTTTTATATAGTATGTACTGGGTCTCTGACTTTCTGGCTATTGGGAATATTACATATTCTCTGTGATTCTCTCTTCAACTCTAAAACGGGTATCATAATATGTCTTACCACTCAACTTTGTTGAGAAAATTTAATATACTGAGTTAATATATGTAAAACTTAGTTCTGACACATAGCCAATGGCCCAAACAGTTTGTTATTACTACTAGTATTATTATTGCTGCTATTATTATTTCCCATAGGGTTAGTATGGTGATTAAAATGTGTTCACATAGGTAAAGCCTCTAGCACAGAGCATGGGGCAATTTAATTACTCAGAATATGTGGTTCTTCACCCTTTCCCTAAGCATCTAATGTATCGGATAGGCTTCTTCATGATTCCTTTCATTCCTGTGAGATTTTATTTTCTAATTTTTCACATTTGTTTGCTGCTACAATAGAAAAGTCAGAATTCCTCTTCTGAATTAGCAATATATTTTTGTTATGTATATTTCTTTCTTAGACAACTATGACCTCAAACTTCAGAATGAATGCCATTTTACTCTCTTGCACATCAACTGCAGAAAAAAAGAAATCAATAATTTTCTACAAAGCCTTGATAAATGTGTTTTTCCATGGGGCTAGTCATAATGATTCTGGAATGTCTGAAGAATGTTCTTGAAGACAGTGGTAGACATTCTCCATGCTCAACAGCGGGCCAGCACCGAGGTTTCTGCAATGAATGTCTGTTATGATACAGATGCTCTGGATTTTCATTAGGTTCCACAGATGCTTTCTCAGGATAAAAACATACTGGTGTGAAACTCCATGTTGAACGGTAAACACATTTCACTGAGAATATTCATAAAGCCATTTTCTAGGCTACTTGTTCTTTTGCTTTCTTTATTGGTTTGATTAAATGAATAATGCATAAAAGTATGTCATATATATCTATATCTATATCTATATCTATATCTATATCTATATCTATATCTATATCTATGTCTGTCTAGACTTAATCAGTGTGGAAAAATAACAAAAAGAAAGTACAGGGCATCTGCCTTGTCTACTTAATAACCTCCATGGAGCATGTGCATAAGAGGAAGATAAGAGCAGCCAGGTGTGGAGCAACTGGTCTGGTAATACCAGCTGTAAGGAGGCCTACCTCATGGCTACTATTAAGCATATAATTTTATTATAAATGGTCTTCATGCAAATGGGTTATGGGAACTAGGGGCATTTTTCTATGCTGGGAGAAGAGAGAGTTCTAGCACTCATTCTGAAAAAATCCTCTTTCTTTTACTACTTCTCTTTCTGTACAAAAATATTTAATTCAATCACCATTCATAATCATAAATTTATTTCTAAAGGGTAGGAAAATATATTTTAAAATTATGAGCACACTGAGAGCTTTGAACAATGACAATATTGATTTTTGGTTTCCAAAGTACATATGACTTGAAACCTTTAAGTCCTTAACATGTTCATTATTTTCACAACTATATAAAAATAATTCAACCCTAGGGTTCAACCTAATCTTTCAAAATATAAGTACTTTCAACTAACACCATTGGTATTTTCTGACTGCAGATGTTTTCACCCATGCTCTGAAAAACCTGGCTATATGATTTCTAAAGAGTAGATTCAATAAAATTGATTAATACATTCTGACCCATGTCCTCAAACTGTTATTCCTTGAAATTCATTTGGAAGTTGGCTCTCAGCTTTATCTTTATTAAGTCCTTTAAAGTTATTGTCCTTTATACACTGGATACATATGGGATCTAGCTCTTTTGAATTTATTTCATGGCCTTTTCCTTTCTTTACCTATGAAGAATTCATAACTCATTTAGTTGTCTGTACATTATAGATGCTTGCTGCCTTGGCCATCCACACACTTATGCCCCCCTCTCCCCACCACCTCCACATTATCTTGGAGCCCTTAGTTGAAAACATAGAACGATTTGATAGAGTTGTGTTCTAAAGGTAACTGGGATTTGTTTTAATCAGGAATAGAAAGACTCACAGACATGAACATGACAGTCATGAAGGAAGAAGTTACTTCTACTCACAGATCCCTAGAAACAGAAGGCACAACATGCCATGCACCACATGAGGAAGCACCAGGGTTAGTCAGGCAGCAGAGGAAGCAAGAAGAAAGCCTGGACAAGAGCCTTTATGTGGCATAGAAAATAGATAACCCTGGGAGAGTCAGCCTCTCCAGGATCAGCAAGGCCCCAAGATATCAAAGCATGAAAATATAGAAAAGAAAAGCCAGGATTAATATTGAAAAAAGAATATATTGGTTGGTGCCCAAAGTGAGAGAGACACCTCACCTGTATGACTGATTTGTGAGCGCATTCAGGAAGAAATTCTCTTTTCTGTCATTACATGCACAGCCATAGCACATAGTCTGGGCCATGGGAAGTGATTATAGGTACTTGGTGTATTCTAGGGCCTAGAATACCCTATTAGTAAGTTTTGCTTATCTCTTTTTTTTCTTTTCTTTTCTTTTTAAAACATGCTCTGGGAAGAATTTCTTTTAATTGATTTTTTTTTAGAGAGAGAGGAAGGGAGAGGGATAGGGAGATAGAAACATTGATGAGAAACATTTTTGATCAGCTGCCTCCTGCACACTCCCTACTGGGGATCGAGCCAGCAACCCAGGAAGGTGCCCTGAACGGGAATTGAACAAGTGATCTCTTGGTTTATAGGTTGATGCTCAATCACTGAACCACACCAGAAAGGCTTACCTCTTGATATGTACAAAAATATTTGGGAGGAAAACAAAATGTTAAGATAGAACCATATTTTGTTTATCTAATAATATCAGTAATCTGTCACACGTTTTTGTGTATATCAGATTCTCTAATTCCCTACATATGCCTCTAAATAATTAACAGACATGAATTTCAAATGGCACCTATAAGACTCAGTGCCTCATCTTGCTGATGAGCTCTAACTTCCTCCCATGCCCTGCCTCCCTTCCTAAATCTATCAGCTACTCCCTTTCAGCAACTATATATCTGTCTGTGCTCACTACAATAGTGCCTAGGAGATCAAACACATCTGTCAGTCCCATAGCAAACATTTACTGAGCACCAGAGGAGTAAATAGCCCACTGAGTGTATCAGAGTAAAAAACAAAAAACAAGCTAAATTACTATTGTTGAAATGAGTGAAAGCAACAGGCTCCTCTTTAATGAGCAAATGCAAGTTAGTTGTTTTCATTTTTAAAAAGGATATTTTGGGAATAATTAAATCAAAATATTTTTCAAGCATTATTTTTTAACTTTTCAAAACTAAATTATATTTAAAGGAAATTGTGTGCATTCAATTGAGGTTCATAGCATATTATTTCATCAAGTTATGGATTTATAAAAGCTGCTTCACAATTCTGTAAAACCCTTTGCAATTTTTTAGTAACAAGTTTTCTTTTATAAAAAAAGAAACGTATTTTAGTAGAAATTACTGCCAATATTTGAACATTGATAATTATTGAATACACCTCTTTTATGTGTTAAGGTCCAAGAAATCTTTGTTTTTCAAGACAGCAACTAAAGTTTTGGGTTTACTTTGGGTGGGGTTGTTCTGGTTTTGATTTCTGATTACAGGTGTAAAAGTACATGGTCTATATCAAATCTCCTAACAGTAACTATTGTAGCAGGTCCTGAATCCCATGTTTTTAATCTCCATGGTTTGAAGATGACCTGTGAACCTACATTTGAGGACTGGCAAAAACTTCATGGCATGAGTCAAAACTTGAAACTAGATCAAGAGACCAACATGTACAGCCATACTCTACCCTAACCTACAGTGTGATCTGGGGCTGATCATTAAACCTCTTGGTGTTTCTGAATGAAAGTGGTATGGACTCAATTTATCTCTAAACCCCTTTTCTGTTTTAAAATAATGGTTATAAATAGGAGCACCGACATAGGAATAAAGTGAGATATTGAGAGTATAAATGAGCTAAAGGATTCTACTGGGGTTAAATATATCTTAATTTAGGTAAGACTGGTTTCTGAACTACATGAAATCATTAAACTACAGAAAATTATGTTTCTTACATGAAATGTATTGATCTCTTGGAAGCAATGGATTCCAGGAATTCTCACCCATGAGACAATATCAACTTGTAGTAAGATGATCCTTCAGAGTATTACTTAACTCACTGCATTGTTTTGCTACATAAACACCCAGTAAACATGGTTGGTTATTGTATAAGCATATACTAAGAAGGGAATGAAGCTAGTTTTACAAATAGTAGATGTAAACACTTAAGCAGCATTAGGCCGTTGCAAAAATGGTTTTGAAAATGGACCCTATACACATTGGGAAGCAAATATTCCACTCATATGAAGATGGTGAACTAACAGTGGAATGAAAGCAGTTAATGTTACTCTTCTATATTAAACCTTTAAATGAGTCATCAAGAACTTTAAATGCTGCTTAGATTTCCAATTTGGCCCCTGTGCCTCACCTTATTTCTTGCCAATCTCTCCCTTTGCTTCTTCTGCACCTTACCAATATGCTAAGTGTATCATCCTGGGGGCCTTTTTTGAATCCCAGATTAGATTAAGTCTCCCCATTACATTCTTCCTTATTGGTATTCTGTGTTTCATAACAGCCATCATGGTTTCAATGAAATATTTAATATCCATCTTCCCTCCTAGGATATAAGCTCAAGAAGCCATGATTAATGCCTAGCTTTTTGAGGGGATATACCAGTGGTTTAGCACAGCATCTGCTATATGATATGCGCTCAATAAATGTGCTAAAATAAATAAGTGGCTGTTTTAAAAATCTTACCTAGGTACATAGAACTTGCAAACAGCACCTAATGATTTGTAAGTTTAAGCTGAAAAGGGGGAAATTTTAAGTCTTTATTTCTATTCCGCAGTCTCCTAAAGTGTGGGGGATATAGACACAGAGAAAAACAGGATTGGTGTGTGCGTGTGTGTGTGTGTGTGTGTGTGTGTGTGTGTGTGTGTGTGTGTTGGAGGATGGTGGGGAGGGAGGAGATTTACTAGTAAGTAGAGAATACCCCAGATCCCTGTGACATTGATAAATGACTGGCACTGAGAAAATATAATCATGTGCTATTTTAGGGAGCATATAAGCCAAACTCAGTGAGTTATAGAAACAAATAAATAAAAAGCCAATTTCCTAATGGCTGAAGAAAATGGGATATAAATCTGAAGGAAGGAAAGATAATTACCTTATTTTTATGTTTTATTTGCTGTCTCTTGGCATACTGATTTTCTTTGGTTAACAAACAAGGTTTTTATGTGATCAAAATAAAGAGGTGTTTTGGTTTTTTTTTTTAACTTTCTGTGAAAAATGCTTTATCTCTAGGATGTTTCTCCCACCAGAAATCTGATTGGTCACACTTACTTAGTTACAGCTGTTGGTTTCAGGAAATGTCAAGGAGAATAAAAAATGTGGGTTCATTTTCTGGAGAAGAGAAAACAGGAATGTGTGAGAAGGAACAAAGGAATCTACTCTTTCTAATTTACTCAAACCCCTAGCAGGTGTTCTCAGTTCAGTCTGAACTGAGGCTACACTCATAGCCTGTGAGGGTGTACATTGAGAATTACCCTGATGCTTAATCATTGAGTCTCCTATTCATATCATCCAAACTCAATCCTCATACTCAGAGTCTATCTGCATGGTGCTGAAACACTGACACATAAAGAAAAATCTAGTTCACCGCAACTGTGACTCTTTTTCTATGTTAGTGATTCCCCAATACCTCTCCAGAATTAGTTGTATCAGCCCCATGTTAGATAGGTATGAAAATGCAGAATTTGAGCCCTGTTACAAACACCCTTAATCAGTCACCTGGTATGTGGCCCAGGAATATGCATTTTATTAATCAGGTAGTGCTGATAAGCAATAGCGTTAACAACTCTTGTCAACATAACACTAAAGGAGCAATATGATTGATTTTCTAATAATTTTTGTACCATTCATTGCTTTAAAGCCACATATAAAGTCAAAAAGCCAATTTTCCAGATGTTTATATTATCTCAAAGATTGCCATCCTAAAAAAAAATGTCATGTAGTGAAGTGGAAAGAGAACAGGATCTGGTTTGAGAAATGGGGCTCTTGCTTTGCTATTAACACTGTGACTTTTAGCCAAAATCAACTAAAAGCTACTGATATTTTCATTTTTGACCCACAAAAATGGCAATTTTTATGGTTTCTTTTTAATGATTTAACTCTCTGAACACTGTTTCCTGTGTTATAAATGGGATTATCTTATCAGAAGGCTATATTTAATGTTAAATGTGCTTTTATAAAAAATTCCACTCTAGAACTATAATGTGAACTGTTCTTTTATCTTTTTTTGGAGACCACACTACTAGTAAGTGTTGGTCTTTATATTTGGACATTATACAAATATAAAGGTCTGCATCAATTGTACAAATAATGGTCTGCATTAATTTTCGTTGTATATACACATAAAACCTGCTCCATACATTGGAAAATTTAATGATGACTGTAAATTTATGCTATCACATGAAAGTTCTCAAAAAGAACTATGGCTTCTTATATGCCTTGTCTAGAATGACTTCTTGGAGTTGTTACTTTTCTACATGTCCTTATGCCATTCCTTCAGTCCTGACTCCCTCCATTTTCTTGATCTAGAAGGCCACAGAGCAAGATGCTTCATTATGTCACTGTTCCTCATTGTCAGCTACATTCAAGGAAGAGATGTTCAATTCCAGATAGAACTCTTCAATATTGGCATGCTGGTCAAATTCAAGGACCTCAGAATGGTGATTCCAACCAGATAAATTGGCATAAGTTACCGAATTACTGCCAGTAATAATTGAGCTGTCACTGGTATGAAGTGGTGTTATTTGAAGGAAGTTGGAGAGGTTCTGATCTCCAAAAATGTGAAAATTATAATTTTTCCAAGAAAAAACTGCTGGACAAGTTATCAATGCCAATAAAACCCTTAGGAAATGATTCAGGCAGAGATGAACTGTAGGTACTGTGACAGGGAATTACTAGTAGTGATTTGGGGAGAGCCAAAATTAGTTTACCAAGAATAAGTTGAAGGTTTTACAAATTGAATTATCCTTTTCCTGGGTAACTTTATTTGACTTATAATTTAAGGCACTTAATAGCGTCTCTCATAATGTTCTTCTAAAAAAGTTGGGAAAAACATGTGTCTAAATGGGTGGAATCAAAACCAATTGAGAATTGCGCTAAGGAATGTTGTTCAGGGAGATCCTAAGTGGTTTCTGTGCATTGATGTACTAGAGCCATGCTGGCTCTTGAGATATTTTTGTACACATTTCTTCCTAATGCCTCATTCAGTGATATAACATTGGTAGGTTAACATTGTCATGGAACAATCATTCATACCAAGGAAATTGGTCAACAGTACAAATCTGGACATAATTTTCCTCTACAATATCAGTTGTAAAACATTCACCAGCACACCATTGGACCTATCGCTCCCTCCACATCACCCCCCACACACACACACACACACTCAGTTTCAATTCAGTCACTCAACAAAACTATGTCATTGTGTTAGAGTTAGGAGATAAAAGGGTGTCACCTGCTCTTATGCTGAGGCAACTCAAGGTCTAGTACGAGAAAAAGACATGACCTGCAATGCCCTACATATTCTACTCCCTTGATTTCTTCTTTCCCTTTATCTCATACCAGTTTCTTTATTCATATACTATGTTCTTAGTCACACAAGTCTTTCTGCTATTCTTTAAACACTCCAATCTCATTACTGCCTCAAGCTTTTGAACCTGTTGTTATCACTGCCAGGATTGCACATCGTTTTTCTTTTGTAACTGCATCCAACTATAGAATTTATTATGAGAAGTGTTATCTGTTGGTGATAATAGTTTTTTTATTGATAAACATATTACATATGTGTCCTTATCTCCCCATTGCTCCCCCATCCCCCTACTCATGCCCTCACCTCCCTGTGGTCTGTGTCCATTGATTAGGCTTATATGCATGCATACAAGTCCTTTAGTTGCTCTCTCCCCCTAACCTCCACCCTCCCCTACCTTCCCTCTGAGGTTTGAGGGTCTGATCAATGCTTCTCTGTCTCTGGATCTACTTTTGTTCATCAGTTTATGTTGTTCATTATATTCCACAAATGAGTGAGATCATGTGATATTTATCTTTCTCTGACTAGCTTATTTCACTTAGCATAATGCTCTCTAGTTCCATCCATGCTATTACAAATGCTAAGAAAGCCTTCTTTTTTACAGCAACTTAGTATTCCATTGTGTAGATGTACCACAGTTTTTTAATCCACTCATCTACTGATGGGCACTTAGGCTGTTTCCAAACCTTAGCTATTGTAAACTTTGCTTCTATCAACAAAGGGGTGCATATATCCTTTCTGTTTGGTGTTTCTAGTTTCTTGGGATATGTTCCTAGGAGAGGGATCACTGGGTCAAATGTGAGTTCCATTCTTAGTTTTTTGAGGAAACTACATACTGTTCTCCACAGTGGCTGCACCAGTCTGCATTCCCACCAGCAGTGCACAAGGGTTCCTTTTTCCTCCGCATCCTCTCCAGCACTTGTCATTTGTTGATTTGTTGATGATAGCCATTCTGACAGGTGTGAGATGGTACTGCATTGTCGTTTTGATTTGCATCTCTCAGATGATTAGTGACTTTGAGCATGTTTTCATAAGTCTCTTGGCCTTCCTTATGTCCTCTTTTGAAAATTATTTCACAGACATAGAACGAATTCTCCAAAAATTCATCTGGAATAAAAAAGACCCCGAATAGCTGCAGCAATCCTGAGAAAGAAGAACAAAGTAGAAGGGATCTCAATACCACATATCAAGCTGTATTACAAAGCCACTGTTCTCAAAACTTCCTGGTACTGGCACAAGAACAGACATATAGACCAATGGAATAGAATCGAGAACCCAGAAATAGACCCTAATCACTATGCTCAATTAATATTTGACAAAGGAGGCAAGAACATACAATGGAGTCAAGAAAGTCTCTTCAATAACTGGTGTTGGGAAAATTGGAGAGATACATGCAAAAAATATATATAAATAGATCACTAACTTACACCATACACAAAATAAACTCAAAATGGATAAAGGACTTAAATGTAAAATGGGAAACCATAAAAATATTAGAGGAGTCCACAGGCAGCAAAGTTCAGACATATGCCGAAGCAATTTCTTCACTGATACAGCTCCTAGGGCAATGGAAACTAAGGAGAAAATAAACAAATGAGACTACATCAAAATAAAAAGCTTCTGTACAGTAGAAGAAATAATCAACAAAACAACAAGAAAGCCCACTGCATAGGAGAACATATTTGCCAATGTTATCTCCAATAAGGGTTTAATCTCCAACATTTACAGGGAAATCATACAACTTAACAAAAGGAAGATAAACAACCCAATCAAAAAATGGGCAACGGACCTAAATAGGATTGCACTTCTTCCAGAACTTTGCCTCCTTGGTTTTTTCTAGATTCAAACACCACTTCCAAAGAAAAGCCTTCTCTGACTAACTCCAGTCTAAAGTAACTAACTCATACTGCCTCTCGGTCATTCTGTTTTCACAAAACTCAGGATCTGTTTTAAAAACTTTTAAATAAAGTGTTAATTTTGCAATGCTTTTAGATTTATAGAAAATTTGCAATGATAGTTCAGAGTTCTTATTATATATCCCAGTTTCCTATATTGTTAACATCTTATGTTACTATGATGTATTTTTTACAACTGAAAAACCAGCATAATTATATTACTGTTAACTCAATTTCACATTGTATTTGGATTTCACTAGTTTTTACTTAATGTTCTTTTCTGCTCCATGATCACTGCCAGGACACTGAATTATGTTTAGACATTATGTTTCCTTAGCCTCCTCATGTCTTTGATAGTTTCTCAGATTTTCCTTATTTTCTATGAACTTGACAGTTTTGAAAAGTACTGGTGAGGTATTTTGCAGAGGGTCTCACAATTGAGGCTTTTCTGATGTTTCTCTTATGGTTATACTGAGGTTATGCATTTTAGGGAGGAGGACCATAGAAGTGATGGTCATTCCCATTAGAATAGATCAAGGGTATTACATGCTATCAACGTGACTTATCACGGATGACAATAACCTTGATCAGCTGGCTGAGACAGTGTTTATCAGGTTTCTCCACTGTTAATTTACTCTTCTCTCCTCCACACCTTCCTTTACAGTTCCCCCTGAAAGGAAGTAATTAAACACAGTCCACACTAAAGGGATGGGGAGATAAGGTCCAGTTCCTTGAGTGGGGAGTATCTACATAAATTAATTTTCTGTACCAGAGATTTGTCCCCTCTTTCCATTTACTTATTTCATCATTTATTTATATTAAACATTCACCAACACACCACTGGGTCTGTGTTTCTGTATGAACTCATGGATGTTTATTTAGTATTTTGGGTTATAATCAATTACTATGTTATTTTTTGTTGTTGCTTACATTGTTCCAGATTGACTCCAATGCCCCTTTTATATGCCTTAATCTTTCTTGTTGTTTGAACATTTCCTTACTTTCTGGTAGTAAAAGATGCTCCATACTCATATTGGGTATTCTATGCCCTAACATTTCTTCAAGAATACCCAGTTCCTTTAATTGGAGAATGGTATTGGAAATCATGATCTGGGCACTGACTGTGCTTGTTACTCTTACTTGCTTATAAACCTTGTCAGTAAACAGAGCTAGAAAATATATGTATGCATATGAAGAGTTTATTCTACCTCCTTGCTTATCTATAAACTCCTACTTTAACAGTGAGAAATCTGATCCCTACCATCTGCCATCCATTTACTTGTTTATTCAATCTCAGTATACATGGGTAGCAACTTCAGAATTGTTAACCTGTCCTTTCATGAGAAACAACTTTACCCAAACTATATTACAGTGTTTATATTCAGTTCATCTTGTCTTAAGTCTTATACTTTCCAATCAAAAGACCATTTTCCAAGGTCAAAACCCAGTTTTAAAACATCATAATGCTTTCTGGAATAGCCATGTTTATTTATATATTGTTTGTTTTCCAAGATAGAATACAAACTTCAGAAGAGCAGACAAATTTGATCTCTCCATCTTGCAGAACATTCTAACCTCAGTCAGCACATCAAAAATAATGCCAAGCATAGTTAATATTTATATCATACAAGGGTAAAGTCATCACAATAAAACATTTTTAACATTTGATTCCACTCACTTGGCCAAGTGTAATTAGTTACTGGGTGAACAATAGGTTCCTTGAACACATAGGAAAATGATAAATAAAATGCCAATGAATTAAATTTGTACTGAGAAATAAGACTGCCAACAGACATGAATACTCATAGCAAATGATCTGCTTCTTCTTTCTCTATAGAAAAGTAATATATAAATCATATTTACTGACAAAAATCAAATAAAGGTAAGGCTAGCACTGAGTGACTGGAGCAGTGGGGCAGAACCTTGGGGCCTCGGTCACCTGATCCTCTATAAAACCCAACAATTCAAACAGGTTTTTGAAGGAAGCCTGACCCTTCAAGTGATGTGCTCTGCCCTCTTTCACCTCTCCTCAGAGAGAGTGAGTATCCATTTATTACAGTGGATCCATATTACGGTGTCACAAAGTAAGTTTATACCCTTACATTGTTACTGATTAGATCTATGACCTTGAACTATTAATAAATAGTTAGTAGCTGCATTCTAGACAATTACTGGATGACCTAATTTTATGCTCACCACTATTCATCATTTATTACCATTCCAATTGATACAAAAATAGTAATTCATAAGTGTTGTTTTAATGACATGTTTTACATATACTTTTCCAGATATTTTAAAATTAATTCTTAGATTGGCATAATAGAAGATCTGATGCCTAGGTCACATTATACTGCCTCCATCCCTTATTTAACACACCCTAAAATGTTTTCCCACTAGTGTTCTTGAAACATAGTCAAAGAAACAACCTTTTTAAACTAAGTGGTGCTGTTGCAGGGATAAACAAATCTGTGAAGTTAAAATAGAGACAAAAATTTTTTGATGACATTGACATTTCAAATTGGGTGGCAGGATTAGGGGTTAAAATAAAGGGGTGTTTTTCATCTTTTATATATCTTCCTATTGCTTGGTTATTTTTAGTAAAACTAGTTTTGTTCATTTAACTTAAACTGTAAGATAGTAACAAAAAAAAAGAAAAAAATGTTCTAGAACTTTCCTGGGTAGTAATTGAAAAGATGTTGTTTATTTACAAAACATAATAATCTAATTTTATGATCTTGCTCTGAAAGAAAAATAATACTATTTCATTTTTATGCTAAAAATACTCCTGTGCAATTGTTTTGTTTAATGTTATGATCCCTGTAAATTATGTAATTGTTTAATTTTCACATTTTACTTTGGATTTTAAAATACTTAGAGCCAAATTTGTCCCACATTTTAAATTTATGCTTTCTTTTCAAAAGAATATATTGTTTTAAGCTTCCTCAAAACTGTTCTGAACCAATGTTGGACATAAGTATATAACTTAAATAAAGATGATTATGTGCCTAGTTTCATCAGATTATTGTGCACAGATATCCCCATATCTCCAGACAAGAATATACCTGCCAAGTTGTCTAGAATACTCATGGCACATGGTGAAGTCACACTATCTCTTAAACAGTGCTGGAAACAAACAGAACAATTCTTACTCTTTAGCTCAACATTGCATATATTATATGCAAATCACTTCATTTCATATTAAGGCTATATTATAAATAGTATGTCACCATTACTTGCAATCAAATGTTTTCTTACATGACTTGCATTTCATGTTTGTGATAGAGACTTGAGAATTACTGTAACCCCTGGAATTTGTGAGGGTAGCATTACAACCTTAAGAATGTTCTAACAAGCCACCTCTTAGGATCATTATTCTTGCAAATATCCCATTGCTTCAGTTATCTATCTATCCTATGTAATAAAGAGATGGTATGCAAAGTGACCATCACACCCTCACACAAGATGGCCACCCCCATGTGGTCACAATATGGCCACCACCATGTGGTCACAAGATAGCTGGCAGGGGAAGGCAGTTGGGGGCAACCAGGCCAGCAGGGAGGGCAGTTGGGGGACAACCAGGCCAGCAGGAGAGGGAGACCAGTTGGGGGGGGGGACCAGGCCAGCAGGGAAGGGCAGGTAGGGGCAACCAGGCCTGCAGAAGAGGGCAGTTTTGGGCTACCAGGTTTGCAGGGGAGGGCAGTTGTGGGGGACCAGGTCTGTAGGGGAGGGCAGTGGGGGCAACCGGACGAGCAAGGGAGGGCAGTTGGGGGTGAACAGGCCATCAGGGGATGAGTTAGGGGTCAATCAGGCTGGAGTGGTTAGGGGTGATCAGGCTGGCAGGCAGAAGCAGTTAGAGGCAATCAGGCAGGCAGGCAGGTGAGCGGTTGGGAGCCAGCAGTTCCAGATTGTGAGAGGGATGTCCGACTGCCAGTTTAGGCCTGATCCCTGTGGGGTCCCAGATTGGAGAGGGTGCAGGCTGGGTTGAGGGATAACCCCCCCCCCAATGCACGAATTTCATGCACCAGGCCTCTAGTATATATATAAGTCTAAGCGACCATTACGACCAAACGACTGGAGCAACCGGTCAACCTGTCGCTTTTCTTTTTGTTTTTTTTTTTGTTTGTTTTTTTGTTCTTGAGGACCTTGGTTTATTTTTTTAATTTTTTTTTATTTTAAATTCTTTATTAGTTAAGGTATTACAAATGTGTCCTCATCCCCCCCCCTCATTAAACCCACATCTTCCCCTCCCCCACTCATGCTCCCATCCCCCTGTTGTCCATGTCCATTGGTTTGTCTTATATGCATGCATACAAGTCCTTTGGTTGATCTCTTCCCCTTGCCCCCTCCTTCCCCTACTTTCCCTCTGGGGATTAATAGTCTGATCTTTGTTTCTCTGTCTTTGGATCTGTCCCTGTTCATCAGTCTATCTTGTTCTCTATATTCCACAAATGAGTGAAATCATGAGGTATTTATCTTTCTCTGACTGGCTTATTTCACTTAGCATAATGCTCTCCAGTTCCGTCCATGCTGTTGCAAAAGGCAAGAGTGCCTTCTTTTTTACCGCAGCATAGTATTACATTGTGTAGATGTACCATAGTTTTTTAATCCACTCATCTGTTGATGGGCACTTAGGCTGTTTCCAAATCTTAGCTATGGTGAATTGTGCTGCTATGAACATAGGGGTGCATATATCCTTTCTGATTGGCTTTTCTGGCTTCTTAGGATATATTCCTAGAAGTGGGATCACTGGGTCAAATGGGAGTTCCATTTTTAGTTTTTTGAGGAATGACCTGTCACTTTGATGCGCACTGACCATCAGAGGGCAGACACTCAACACAGGAGCTGCCCCCAGGTGGTCAATGTGTTCCCACAGTGGGAGCGCCGCTCAGTAGAAGCCAAGCTCATAGCTGCAGTGGTGGCCTGACATCCCCCAAGGGGGTCCCGGATTGCGAGAGGGTGTAGACCAGGCTGAAGGACCCCACTCATGCATGAATCTGTGCACCAGGCCTTTAGTTACTGTATAAAAAACTGTTCTATACTTAATGAAGTAACACCACACTAGTCATTCATTATTCTTATCTCTTCACAGTTTTAGGTGTTTACTGTATTCAGCCAGGCAGTTCTTCTAGCCTTTCATGCAGTTGAACAGTGACAGAAGTTGGAATCATTTATGAGAATTCCACCCATACATGGCTTGCAGGTGATTCTGGCTGCATGCTGGGGCCTCAACAAAGCTGTTGACTGGGATACCTACATGAGACCTCTTTATATGACCTGAGTTCTAGGGGTAAACAACTTGTAAAAGAGACAGCTAAGAGGAAACCATGTTGCCTTTTTAAATCTAGCCTTATAAGACATGCAACATCATTGTAGCCACATACTATTAGATGCTAGTCACTGAGTCCAGCCTATATTCAAGAAGAGGGAAATTAGACTTAACTTTTGTTAATCCTCACCTAAAGATATTTTTTCCATTGATTTTTAGAGAGAGTGGGAGGGAGCAATGTAGAGAGAGAGAACTAGAGAGAGAAGAGAGAGAGAAACATCCATGTGAGAGAGACACATGGATTAGTTGCCTCCCGCATGTGCCCCAACCAGGGTCAGGGATCCAGCCTTCAACCAAGGCATGTGCCCTTGACCAAAATTGAACCCACAACCCTTCAGTCTACAGGCCGATGTTCTAACTATTGAGCCCATCCGGCCAGGACTGACTTCACATTTTAATAGTAAAAGTGTATATGAATTTTTTGAACATCCTTTCAATACACATCACACATCTTGCTTTTTGAAGTTGATTCTTATTTGTTTCAGATGGCTATGTTTCCCTCTCTAGGTCTCAAATATTGTAGTAAAGTTCCCTCCACTGAGCCTTTGTCTACCTAAGAATGATATCACCACACAATGGCCTGGAACTCCATGTCTTCTTGTCACTGTGTTCTGTCTCCAAATTTATGCATCATTGCTGGATTCTGTCTTTATTTTTTTATGTTTAAGGAGACAATCTAGTATGCTCAGATCAGTTAAGAAGAGCTTTCACTCTGTTGCTGATGATCATCTAAAATTTTAAGGCTTCTCTGGGTCTAACAGATACATTGATTAGGGTTTCTGGATGTTTGTACTCATCTAATTCCCCTTATTTAACTCAGCAGAGTGGAACATGATCTACAGTATGTCTTATTGCCTTTCTTTCTGCATCAGTCAATAGTAGTACCTCATATACTATTTCACATTATATTCAGTTGGCAATCTGTCTGTTTGAGTAGGGTTATATCAAAATACCAATTTATTCGCGACATGGTTCCAAATATTAAAAGGTTTGTTTTTACTGTAGGCACATGAGATCACTGGAGAGAATCAGATGATTGGCTTTTATGACTCCTGCATCTATATATTATGCTTTCTAGAAATTACTGCCTGGAACAGTGTTCTCTGACCTTTGAAATGTAAAACCTTGAAAACATTCCATAGTACAATCTTGTTGTTAGTCAAGGCAAGACTCAAAACTATTTCTTCAATTAGAGAAGTAAAGAGAATTATGGAAGTTATAATACTTATAGTATTTTTGTTAAGTGTATATTTGGATAGAATATAGTGAGTATTTTGCAGGCTTTGTGTGCGTGTGCATGTAAAAAGGTTTAACGAAAATTGAGCACATTTGCTAAATCAGTGCTGCTCTATGGCATATATGTATAACTCAATCATTTCCAAATGCATGTAACTTGATCTCTTAACTGATATTAAGGTGATTATCCTATTTGTTACCCTATAATTTAATGGGTTTTTTGAAACAAGAGTGATTTTTAACCTTTGAACTACTTTTTAAAATCAGGTTTGTGCCCTACATTATGGAGTTTAATTTACTTTAACTAAATGAATATGTCCAATTTAAAAGACAACTCAACTTCTTTTGCTCAGCACAGCTGTATGAAATTTACAACAAAGAAGAAACTTCACACTATGTTTAAACTTTGAATGTATTTACAGAGAATTAAAAATACTGGCACTTTACAATCACATGCTGGTGAAGAATTGTCTTTGAAGTAATTCATGAATAGGAAAAATGGAATTTTAGTGACATAGTATATAAACCAGTTTTGGTTAAGATTTAGCATTTGTACAACATTAGAGGATATTTAGTGTGTAATATGTTTAATAGTATATTTTGTGTTATGTTAGCATTTTTATCATGGATCCCAGTGCATTTTAATTAAAATTTTCATTTCTCTGCTTTTATTAGTGAAATGCTCAGCTCTTATGTTTGGCATTTTCCTCATAGTTCCGGAACAAACACAATAGAGAATTATAGAGCAAGTGACTAAGACTGTAGATTGGAAAAATAGAATCATTCATTGAGATCACTATAGGCAAAATTTAAAAAAAAATAAATCCCCAAATATGCATATAAAACATATTACTACCATAAAAGTTCACTTCTTGGTCTGCCCCTTTCCCACCAACCTTGAACAGGTCTCTAGGAACTTGGCCTATAATGGGATCTGGCAGAAGCATTGGTTTCCTTTCCAGAACCAATTCCCAATGGCATTAGATTGAAATCTGGCTGGCCAGATAAGGAGTTCACAGTAGCTATTGAGCCAGCTGCTATAATGGGGGATCAGTTGAAATCAGTAATCTGCCACCAGTGAAAACCAAGGTGAGGTCCAATTATTTGGACCAAGTTAAAAGATATCAGATCATTAACTGAACCAGTCAGAATTTTCATCCATGGGAATCAGCAAGGTTAACCACACCCACATTTACAAGAAATGTGTTCCACAGACCAGGAGAATAAAGGGTATTACGTCTGAGGATCTTGGCTCTTCTTCATGTCAAGGAGTTCCCTAAAACCCTTGTCTCTCAATGGGGGAAAAGGGAGGCATCTTTAATACTTTTAACAGTAAAGATAAATAAATAAAAAACCCATCTATCCATATACCCTGACACCACCTTAGAGAGTGAAGCAAACTGAAGGGGAGGCTCTCTGAAAGATTAAATATTTTATTGCAAATCTGATAATCTGTTTTTTTTAGAATGATGACCATTAATATTATTTTATCTGATTAAGTTTAAGCCAGATTGAATATTTAGTGATCTTTTTTTCTCCATTGACAAATTGGTGGTTGAGGGTGGTATCTGGATACAAAATAAGTGAAGTTCATTTCATTTGAGTTACTTTACCCTGCTAGAGAGGAGAGAAAGTTATCCTCTTGTCTCCCCTCCCCTTTTCTTCCCTACCATGTCAGTGGTGAAAGAGGAAACATTGCAGCATCCTCTGTTCGTAACATAGTTTGTGAGTCTGAATTGATGTGGAAAGGTGTACTCATCTTGAGATCAAAGAACTTGCTCTAAGCTCCATCTTGGAAATAAAAATTAGTCTTTAATTAGAGTACAGCCTACTGAGTGCAAGAAACTGTTTGGAGTTATAAATACTAAGTGCTCAGTACAAATTGTCATCATCATAGTGAAGTCTTGCCTTTATGTCCCCTATGCACAGTCACTTAAACATTAAACAATTCTTCACCATTGCTGTGAGTTCTGTCCACATTTTTGAAACATCATCCCCTTTGTGGTTTCACTTGTGACCTCTTGCCAATTTGTACTTAAGATTAATTGAGCTATTGGTTGAAGTTCCAACTTTTGTGCCCTAACTTGATGTTTTTCAGCAAGAGACCACTAGAAATGCTTATAGTCAACAAAGTTAACTTTATTGTTGCAACGAGGGAGACTACAGTAAACCATGAGGAAGATGGAGCACTTCAACAAGAAAGATTTGAGGGATTATTCTAAGATTTGAGTTTTGCTAATTGATTTTCAGGAGGTTCCAAGGAAGTGCATATCTGTTCTGGAGTACATGTTGCAGTAAGAAGGCAGTTTTTTTCCAGTTGACAAAAGAGACTGAGTAGGGCTAGAATTGTCACTGGGCATTAGGTAGTGTTTACTTAACTTAGCAGAGAGAGGGCAATGCTTGGTCATTTTGTGGTTACACAAGTGTTTTTTGTTTTTGTTGTTGTTGCCATTTAAATTTCTGTTTCAGCATGATCACAGAGTGACAGAGTGATCTTGTTATTGTCTTGTTTTATCATTGTCACAGAGAATCCTTGTCCAATGTTAATATTCTATGAAACTATGTTCAGTGAGAATCTACTATAGCCTATCTAGTAGCAACAAAGCCAACCAGGTTAATGCTCAGGTCTTTTATTTTCTTTCTCACATGGAAACTTTCTCACTCTGAACTGCCAGATCTGCCCTGACAACTACCAAGCTCTTGCTGTCAAGAATTGAGCTGAAGCAAATTATAATAATTTGCTTTGAAAATCTACTACAAATTAATGTTTGGTAACACATAGTGCTCCTTCAATGCTCCTCAATAATAATAATAATAATTATATATATACTTATTGTTGTATTTCTATTTTAATGACCACAGAAGCCATTTCAAACTCTTCATATACTCCGCAAGGGTGTAATTTAATCACAGCATCTATTACTCTTAATAAAGGAATTTATCTACAAAGTAGTTGAAAGATTGAATCCATATAATTAGAAATAAACACTTTCTAATCACTTCCCCTCCTCATTTCACCTAAATCCCCTCAATTTCAGCCCTCTTCCTCATTCCTGAGGAAAAGGATTCCTACTTTCCTGTCAGTGTTACTAATCTGATTCTTTAAATCTATAGTAATGTCTAATTGCTTATTTCCTCTCTACCACCTTTCATCTTTTATTTTCACATACTAAATGAATATTTCTTCTTATTAGAATATATTCATCTTTTGCCAAAGTATGAATAAACTAACCTATTCCTCCTTTAGCTCTCATTCCTTAGCATAGTCATTTATTCTTATGCCTTAATGTGTTTTCTTTTTTATCTTGAAAATGAAAAATAATCATAAAATTACAGAGAAAAATGTAACACCTTTGTTTTTACTACCAAGAATTAACAAGTATTCATGTTCTTTATGTTGAAGTTTTTTTAGGAAAACAAATTACTACTGGAAATACCACTTTACTGTCTTATAGAAACTGACAGAATTACCCCAGGTAAAGGTCAATATGTCATTTAAAAGCAGTCAATACATTTTCCTGTAATTTATGTTTCTTTCCTAAAGTTACTTTGATCTCCTAGTCACTATTGTCTGAAATTCTGCTGTTTTGTATTGTTCGTGCTCTTGTCCAACTTCGGGGGTCCATTTATGCCGGGGTTCATGTCCCAGCATCAAGAAGGGTTCAGGAATCTGGAAAAGGGGCTGCGTGTAGATGACATAGAAATCCAGAGACTAATGAAGAGTCTGGAGACGAGATATAATTTTGAAAGGCATTGGGGGTCAGAGGACCTTCTGCTAAAGGAACTGAAGAGTCCCTCCTTGTCTAGGACCCTTGCTTTTATTCACACAATTTGTCCTAAGGCAAAGTGGAGATAATACACTTCAATGGGTAAGGTTTCAAAGGGTACAGAGTCCATTGTCAGAATGGGGGAATAGCCTAAGGATGTTCAGGTGTTTGGCCAATAGGAGGCAATAACATGTAGATTAAGATGCCCTTTAACTGTCTGGCAGCCACAATCAGTTTCCTATTCAGGTTTGGGGAAATGCCTTTAGCCATTTCCAACAGGTGACTATATGTGTGACTCAACCCTGTTGAGTCCCCAAGTCTCATCAACCTTTTGATGAAACTCTTAAAATTATGACATGCTGGAATTGGTCTACCAGCAGTTTTGAATTTTGTGTTCTTCTTCCCAAGACTAGTCATTAAATCCTAATGAATTTTTTTCCTTTTTACAATATTTCAAAGTGGTCTTTTCTTTGCCATTGTCACCATCAATGCTCAAACATTATCATTTCATGCAGAAACTATTTTGATATTTTTCTTATTGGCCTCCAGAATCGCCTATTTCCAATTCATGTTTTATGCTTTCAGATTTATCTTCCTGAGATATCTCAAGAAGAGTGTCCATTTTTAACATCAAGTATACATAAAATATATCCATGTTCTTTTTACTGACTATCAAAATTCTCCAAAAGAGAATTTCTTCCTGCTACTCTGGTGCAAGAGCCATGTGATACAGCTTGGCTATTCTCTGATGATGCATTGTTTTTACTACATTTATTTATCCCATGTTATTTACCTTGTGTAAAATTCAGTCTTCATCATTCCTTTGTTAAACTCTACACATCCTTAAGGCTAATTGGCCTCCTTTACCTTGTTGATTTTCCTGATCACTCCAGATCTTGTTAAAATATGACTTATTTTGTACTATTTTGTGGCCCCTGTTATATACTGTCACATAGAGACAATATTCTTTTTTTCTTTCTGACCTAAATATTGGAGAATTTTGATAGTAAAAATTGCCTTAAAGTCTCCATTCCCTGTGCTTAACTCACTTAATTTCTTGGATTAGAATGTTTTTGTTTTGTTTTTTACTTTTTTTCTTATCTAAATTTGTCATTTGTATCATACTTATTAAGTGACTTGATATTTTGAATATTTGGTTATCTAATTGTGTAAACAATGAGGTATGCATTATTTCCTCCTTATAAGACTAAAAGAAATAATTGTTTCAACAATTTATAATTATATCTCAAAACATTTTTTATGTTGGGAGATAATGCAAGAGAGTTAGGGGATCTTCATTTGTAGAGCAGATCCCAATTCTATCAATGTTTGGATTGTGCTAAGAATCAAAAAATTAAAAATGTCTTCTTGATATTCAGTTATCATAAGTTAGAGGCCAACCTTGAAAACTTAGAACTGTCTCTATGACATAGCCAGAGCTATAATCAAAGAAAAGCAGTGGGGGTTTAGATAACTAAGTTATGCTAGTATATTCATCGACAAAGATTAGTAAGTTACTTCTAAGGAAGATGCTGTTTAATCACAAATCCCTGCTAAGTGGTGATCTTCTTTGATGTTGTTGAAACATCATTCTGTGTTTCACAGAACATTCCCAAGAATATGAGTTCCCATGCATCACTGGATCCTCGACCCAAAGAATTGTTACTAATTCTGCTGGCTAGAGCCCAGCTCCTTTAGTAATTTTCTCCACAGAACCATAATGAATAATAAAGTGTGTTCTCTGTGCAATTCAACTCCTACATATATCCACCCACCTCTCTTCTGCTCCAAAACCAAAAATATAAACTTACATACACTTTGAAATACTTATGGTGGAGTTTTAGAATCCTATACTAGGATGTTAACATTCATTATTTCTCAGAAGTACGTTCCAATGCCAAAATTATTCTCTTTCCTAAAACTAGTCAGAAAATCATTTTCCTTTTGTAAACTATTTTGGTATCACTATAAATATTGTTTACCACTTGAGATAAAATTAATCAAATGTTCTGGGTTTGTTTTGTTGAAGTTATTATTTTAAATACCTTAGTATTAAAAAATAAAACAGTGTACTCTCTCTAACAAGTTATGATATAAAATGAAACACTATTTTACATGAGTCATGGAGTTTGAATCTCCTATATATGCAGAAAATAGATAATTCTCAATACAAATATTTGAGACACCCATGTAGGATAGCATTGAGGAAGAAGCATCATGAGTACTTGGTCTTCACAAAATAAAGTGTTAGGAAAGAAATTAATACTATTTCTCTAAGTTGCACTTAGGACTAATTGGGAACTTACAGGACCAAAAACATTGAAAAACATCCAGAGTAAGCCCTGTAGAAACAGAAAGCTTCCAGTTCATCCTATATAATAAGAGAGGAATATGCTAATTATCCATTATGCTGTAATGTCACTACCAATCTACAAGTGGTGGAGAGCTACAGGAGGGCGGAGCAGTGAGCTACAAGCAGAGAGAGCTACTGGAGGGAGGGGCAGCGGGTGGAGAGCTACAGGCAGTGACCTGTGAGCAGCAGAGAGCTACCAGTGGCGGTAAGCGGGTGACCAGCTGAGGCAAGTGACAGCAAGCTACTTGTGCACGGATTCGTGCACAGGGCTACTAGTAAAATAATAATATTAGAACAAATTTTCAAAGAAACATAGATTTCTACTTCAACATTGTTCATTTGTCATCTAAGTATGCTGCACTGCTCAATTATTTATAATTTTTTGCCTTACCAAGAATAATTTTAGCTCTGTTGCACTGAGTTGAGTGATGGTAGGGTAAAAGTGATGGCAAATATTTATAATACATTTTCAAGTTCAAATTAAGCAAATCTGACTGCTAAGAACAAATTAGGACCAAAATCAGCCCAGTTAGTCAGCTATTCCTTGATACTCATCGTTGTTAGGCAGAGAAAAGATTGTGATGTATGTGTTTGAGGGACATGAGCTCACCTTCACAGTGTGGATAGTGGATATTTTGTCCCTTAGAATCCATCACTACTGCACTTGTCGGCCAGGGGGAGATGCACATCAGGATAAGCATGATTTCTTGTGGATGCTTTATTTTCAAATATCATACCATGACGATTCATTCAATTACTAGTCTTGGAGCTTGGCAGACAACCACTTTCCTTTGCACAGGTTCATAATTTTTCTATCTAAAAACATCGAAAGGCAGTGTTTCTCTAATGCGTTTTTATAAACCCAATATTATATTGGTAATTTTCCAATTTAACTTTTACAGATGTTCTGAATCCTTAAGCTAGCTACAGAATATTAACACAGTAGAACCAAACTTCATATTTTAAAGGTAGTTTTATTATCTCTGCACCAGCGACATTAATTAAAGGAATAACACCTCCATGTGCAATAGAAATCTGACACTCTCTCCTTCAGAAGTATTAATAGCCCAAGGCGTACATTTCCCTAGGGGAATAAATATTCAATTGAAACAGCACTAGTCGGCCATTGTTATCACAACCCAGGATAATTATTTAGACATAAACTACTTGTGTGTTTATTGTCTTGTTTTCAAAATCTGGCCATACACACCTATCCCCAAAGGGTCCCTTCCAAGATTGTTCTCAAATCAACATGATTGACATTCTTGAAAATTCAGAAAAGTACAAAATCTATAATAATTTATTCAGTTAATCTATTGAAGTAGGCACTTTGTGACAAGAATAGGTCATCGGGGGAGTGTGGACAGGCATAGGGAGAAAAAAGTCTGTAATCAGCAGCTAAAGAACAAATGTAAGTTCAAAGTTTTAGTTACTTTAATGGATGTGGCTAGAATTTATTTTCTCCTCTCCTTTTTTGTTTCATTATGTAAAAGAAAGTTAAAACCGTAATATAAGAGAATGAAAATCCCATCCTTCCCACCTAGGGTCAGACACACAATTCTCAATCCCTTAGATCAGCAGTTCTCAACCTGCGGGTCGCGATCCTTTTGGCGGTCGAATGACCCTTTCACAGGGGTCTCCTAAGACCATCCTGCATATCAGATATTTACATTATGATTCATAACAGTAGCAACATGACAGTTATGAAGTAGCAACGAAAATAATTTTATGGTTGGGTCACAACATGAGGAACTTTATTTAAAGGGCCAGAAGGTTGAGAACCACTGCCTTAGAGGGAAATGCTCTGAAGGTTTCTTCAGATTTAAAAAATCCAGAAACTGCTAGATAAAGTAAAAAAAAAAAAAATAGACTAAATGAATTTTTTATTGCCTCTGTGGGAGGAAGACATAAAATGACTCAACTATTTTGATAAGTTTTGTGATTCATTTGAAGGATCTTTATGATTCATCTGCATGTATTTTTTCTATCACAAACCACTTATAATACTGTTCCCAAAAGAAGAGACAGAAATGATAATAAGGAAGATACCAGCATATAAATATAATGGCTGGGAAAATTATTTTTAAAAATCTAACCGAGACATAGATTCCAGTATGTTAGTCTTGGGTTGAAGTTATATATACTTAAATGAAGATTTTCATTTTATGGCAACCACATATGTTACTTAACTGCAGTCATATTTATTTTTCAACTCTCAAGACAGTAAGTTACCTCTGAAATAATCCATAGCCTCTTATACCTAGAACCGTTATAAAATTTAAAAAAATATATTAATTGATTTTTGAGAGAGAGAGAGAGAGAGAGAGAGAGAGAGAGAGAGAGAGAGATCACTTAGTTATTTTACTTATTTATACATTCATTAGTTGATTGGTGGATGTGCCCTGACCAGGTTTCAAACTTGCAACCTTGGCATATCAGGATGATGCTCTAACTAACTGAGTTTCCCAGCCAGGGCATACAATATTTTAAGGTTGAGAAGTAAAAGTACTTTTTTTTCTCTAGTTCAGTGAGTAGACTAAAAATATACTGTCCCCCCCCATTTGTTTCCTTTTCCTCTTTTTTGTTACATCATTTGACTGAAAACAATGATTCCTTAGCTGCTGATGATTGCAGTGTTTGCAAAGTATCTCACTTAAACAGTTTATCTCAATATATTTATTTACAAGTGGGGAATGTATGTAGATAAGATGCTCTGTCACACTTGCTTGTGAGAAATCTTGATAGAACATGGTCAGTTCCTCCTAAACACAAAAGTCCACAAGAGGAAACTTTTGCTCATGGACACTTCTTCTTTATCCAGTATTACCTTTGATCTTTTAAAGAAACTGCTGAAGATGACCAACCCCCACACCTCCCTCAAAATTTCTTTATTAACTGCACAAACAAAAATATGGTAAGCAGTCTTTGACAGAAAAATACACTGGAAATTATTCAAGCTCCGGCAAACTTGCAAGATACTTAAATATAATTTTGTGTAGGCTGGAATTTTTCATAATTCTATTTTTTCAACTTTTGCAATACTGTTACTATCAATTTGGACACTTCTCAAAATAAAATTTCCCAAATGAGGCATAGTGACAGTGGGTGTGTAAATAACCAGAAAAGAACAAAATCGTGTGTCATGTCAGGCTGGATCTGTGTCTTCCCAATTATCAGACAATCTCTCACCTCCTCAAGTTCTTTTAATATCTATCAAAACAAAAATTGCTCAGGAGCATAGCAAAGCTGGCATTTGGAGGTGTGTTCACTCAATGAACCATGTACTAGAAATGCCAGACTATATTGGTCTTATCTGTGTTCTTCCTCCCATTATTCTTTCTTTTTCTGACTCATTCTTTTCTCCTGCCTACTGTGTCTGACATTTCCAATCAGGCTCCTTTTGAAATCCTCTTGTCTCTTCTCCATCACTTTTCAATTTTAACCAGCACTCATATTCTTCCCAACATGTGATCCAGATCTTGCTCCTCATCTTGCCTGAACAACACAGGGATAAGTGATTGCTTTCTGGTTGTTGTTCTGTTTTCAATTTTCCAGCTCAGAGAATTCACAATTCTGATCTAACCCCTGAGACAGGGAGGCTGGCTGGAGTCTTGCCATGCAAGTGTGGTCTGAGAACCAGCAGCATTGGCTTCTCCCGGGAGCTTGTTAGGAATGCAGAATCTCAGTGCTCACTCCAGACCTGCTGAATGAGCCTCTGCTTATCTGCATTTTAGGAAGACTCCCAAGGTAGTTCTCTCTGTACATTAAGTATGACAAGCACTGGGATACATCATGGGTCCCCAAACTTATTTTAACAGAACATCCTTCTTAGAAAAAAAAAACATTGGGTACATTTACCCCAAAACATGACTATAGCTTAATGTTACAATGAGAGTTTTGGCTGAGGAACCAGGACACATTAAACATGATATTCCAAAATGTGTTTGCCATACCAAATTTAAATTTCCAAAGAAAATTATAAGTTGCTCGTTTTCCAAATCTTCAAATTCTCTAAGGATATTTGACAATTGAGTAAATTTTGAAGAGTGGATTTGTGAGATTTCTTTGGAGGAAGCTGTTGACATACTGTGATCTCACTCATTGACCCCCACCAATTTCAAAGTGGGTATAAATGGATCTTACTTCAAGTTTAAAGAGAAGGGTTTTAAGGGAGCCAAGATCCTCATAAATATTCCTTGAGGTTTTCAAGTGACAATAGACTGGAATTTCACTACTGACTAGGAAACCACAAAGGCAGGTAAGACAGGAAGGCAAGATCTTTGGTGGCAAAGTGAAGGAAAATGGAATAAACTGGAATCACCCTGCATTCTAAGAATTTGACCAGAAGAACAATATGTGACTGTTTTTCATGGTTCAAAAACAAGAGAGAGCTAGGGTTCTTTGGCTCTTGCCCAAGAAACTCAACTGGAAGAGTAAGTAGACTGCTAAATATGGATTCCAAGAGTCTACCAGAAACATTTAAAGCGAAATTTATCAGACTCATTGCAGTAAGGGAGAAGTCCTGTGGATCAAGCAAAGCTAAGTTTATTAGACTTACTGTAGTAAGTTTATTAGATTCATTGTAGAACTTGACAGTCTTAGTAGTGTCTCAGAAAAGAGTCAGGAGAGAATATAGTTTAGAGTCTAGGTTTAGTGATTTTAAGGCTGTCCTTGTGAAATGGAGAATTGCTTATGATTGGTCATAGTTTATGATATAAAAGCTTGGATTATCCTAGTTGATTCTCAGCCTTATATTCCAGAAGAAACCATTTTCTGGAGAAAATAGGTAAGTTATTTTTGTTTATTCTCAGTATATGGTCCTTTATGACCAATTGCCTGTGGCTGTGGGTAGGTGGGAATAGGGAGTTATTGATCATAAGTATGGGTTTCATTTTGGGGTGACATAAATGTTCTCAAATTAGATTGTGATGATGGCTGGACAACCATTTGTATACAGTGAAAAACAACTGAATTGTACACTTTAATAGGGTGAATCTTATGATATGTAATGTACCAAATATGAGTGTGCTTGCGCCTTTAAAGATCTGTGAGACAGGAACTACTGATAGTCACTGGTCGTCACTGAAAAGGTCAGCAAATTAACTCCATTTTGTTAAAGAAAAAGTTGGTATGTATTTTCAACTATTTGTGTGTGTGTGTTTTGCAGAAGTTAAGCAGTGAATCTTGATCAGAAATAGAAATATTATGCTCATCCTCCATTCCAACAAACAATGTTGTGAAGATTCATTGTACCATTTAAGATGGTAAAATCACATACTTGAGTACATTGAAACCTCAATATATTTCCCTATGTTGAAAGAAAAGGAACTAGTAAAATCACAGTTGTGGACAGACTCCAGGTTTTCCTCAAGACACAGTGTGATACTTGAACATCTGGCAGACACACCAAGTGTGAAAGTCATATTTCAGTCATTAGTAAACCCCATTGCTTTCTATTTTTAGACAGGGAACTATTACTGGGAGGTCTAATGCCTTCCTCCAGCAAACCATAGTGTCACCTGAAACACCCATAAAAGGTGTGTTCTCAACTTTGGAAACAGAGGATCTAGAGCAAGCCTACGTAGGAGGCAAAGAAATGAAGGAGGCTGACACTGTCAGACTGTCAGATCCCTGCTGCCAGGCCTCTACATTTTTCCAGGTTTGACATCGCCAAGAACTGCATTCATCACTGTCTGTTGTACACCTCACTATCGAGTTATGGTCTGACAGTTAACAGACCCTGTTTCTGTAGAAGGAATCCTATCAATGTTCAAGGCTAACTGGTGCATCCACACTGTGAGACATTGGCTTTCCTCAGTAGAAACTCAACAGCTCTGAACAGACTAAATATGAGCACACCCGATAACAACAAAGAGCACAACCAGGCAAACTTCTCAGAAGGTTTCACAATTGTGCATTTTACAAATTGTGAATTAATACTGCAAGTGACTGGAATTAACCTCTGAGGAGTGCCCAATTCAATGCCACAACCACAAGGAAGTTTACTAAATGGTTATAGGGTTTGGATACTTTTCATTCTCATAAGAACTAAAAAGTAGGTAGTGAGCTGTTATTTGACTATTTTTACAATGCCAATCAGCAATGTTTAATGACCACACAAAGAAAGTGAACTGTACTCCGCAGGGCTGCATGTGTATCCATGCCAACTTGCATATCTTGAGATCATATTGCTATTCTATCATCCTGATCATTCAGCTTCACATAATAGAGTGATTTTTCCCAGAAGAAAAATTTAACTGCCTTATTCCACTTTTTCAAGTGAGATTTTGCTCTTCAGAAAATCATATATCTCCTCCTAAATTGATATGCTGTAGAGCAGGGCTTCCCAACCTCAGTGTTATTATTGATATCTGGGGCCAGATAATTACTGTGGGAGTCTGTTCTGTGCATCGGAGGATGTATATCTGGTACAGTATATCTGACCTCTACCTTCTAGATACCACTTTTTCACATCCTCTCCAGTTGAGACAACCCAAGACCTTTATAATAGAGCTGGTTAATGCACCACATATTTGGTACAGAGAAATTGCTTGGGAAATCTTGTTAAAAGATATTCTGAACATTTGGGGTGAGCTCTGAGACTCTTCATTTCTAACATTTCCCAAGTGATAGTCCCAGAACCACACTGATAGTTGCAGGTTCCTAGTGTACTAGCAGTAGAATGGACATACATATAATTGTCCTTGCCTTATTATAATCATTAATATACCACAAGTCATACCCCCAAACTGACCTCATTCTTTTTGTTCACAGAGGTAAAAAATGTAGGTTAGGAAAATGTTGCCACAGATTTCTGAGATTTTTAAGTACAGCTAAGTCTTTTCCAAAGCCAATCAGGAGAATTTAGCATGGTAGAGTATTTAGCATTGTCTGATGAATAACTATTTTCAAGGAGTACTAAAATGTAAATAGGCAACCATTTGTGTGTGTGTGTGTGTGTGTGTGTGTGTGTGTGTGTGTGTGTGTGTATGTGAGAGAGAGAGAGAGGAATTGAGAGTTGATTAAAGACAAAGGACATGCATTAGTTTCTTATATGCAAACTACTGGAATTGAACTTAGGGCATAACTAATACAGTAGTTTGGGTGATAACATTAAGCATTTACATTCAAAACATCTATTATACAACAAGAAATAATTTAAATTCATCTTCAAAACCTCAAACCAAACCAACTAACCAATAAAATAAACAAGTCCCCTGAGTTTTAGTTACCTAAAAGCTCAATATAAATCAAGTATAATATGGAAACAGAGACTCTTAGGCTGCTATAATAGTAATGTAGAATATAAATTGGATAAACTTTATTGACTCTATCCTGGCATTAGAATTAGGATTGGGATTCATTAGGAAACCTTTGAGGGGATTTTCATTTCTGTTACCAAAAGGGGGGATTCTTTTGTTTTCTCCATGTACAGGAGTTCACAGTCATGTGTTTTTGCCATTGTTGAGACAAAAGACATTCTTACATATAATTTGAGGTTTCCAAAAATATTATTAAATATTGTGCAGATACTTTTCAGAAAATTCACAATACAGGTTGTGATCCAAACTATATATTATCTTACCCATCTTGAACTCAATACCTTATTCATGCTAAAATATATATGTATTTACAATATTCATTTCCATATTTTCTGGTGATTCAAAGAAAACTATCATTATAAAAAAATTTATTCACAGAGGAAAATAAACCATTAAACTAAGGAAATTAATTATATTTTAGAAGCTATAGAAAGTTGGAGGATATGGTTTGGGAGGTGATAACATGAAAACCTAAATGTCATATTATGGGAATGAGCAAACAGCTATAGCTGCCACTCTTTATGTAAATTTATGAGGAGTTGTTTCACATCTACTTTTGATGGTAGATAAGTGTGTTTTTATAATTTGGTGAGCTGGTTTCCTAATTTCCTAAGCACAGGGTTATGATCACCAATGACTAATGAGTGATATAAACAGAAATGGAAACAACAAAAATCAGACATTAAAAGGATGCAGGGTAGGAAAATTTGAGGGTGAGAATCCTAAACCAGTGATATTATTATTATTAAAAACTAGAGGCCCATTGCACTGGGGGACGGGAGGGGGGGTGGTCCCTCAGCCTGGCCTGCACCCTCTTGCAATCCAGGACCCCTCGGGGGATGTCCACCTACCAGCTTGGAGCAGGCCTAAGCGCTGCCACAGAGGTGAGAGAGCCCATCTTCTGGCTGAGCGGTGCTCCCCCTGTGGGAGTGCACTGACCACAGGGGGCAGCTCCTGCATTGAGTGTCTGCCCCCTGATGGTCAGTGTGTGTCATAGTGAGAAGTCATTCCCAGTTGTTCTGCTGTTAGGGTCAATTTGCATATCACCCTTTTATTATATAGGATAGAGGCCTGGTGCATGGGTGGGGGCCAGCTGGTTTGCCCTGAAGGGTGTCCTGGATCAGGGTGGGAGTCCCGCTGGGGTGCCTGGCCAGCCTGGGTGAGGGGCTGATGGCTGTTTTCAGGCTGGCCACAGCCCTTTCAGGGTGGGGAAGTCCTGCTGGGGTGCCTGGCCAGTCTGGGTGAGTGGCTGATGGCTGTTTGCAGGCTGACCAAGCCCACAGCCACCCAAGCTCCCAGTGAGGGTGGTTGGAAGCAGTTATCTGGGATTTATTTATCTTCTATAATTGAAACTTTGTTGCCTTGAGCGGAGACCACAGCCAGTCAGGGCAGGCAGGAAGCTTGGCTTCCTCCATCACCGGGGCAACCAAGCCTCTCGCTTGCTCCAGCTCCGTGGCTGCCAGTTGCCATCTTGGTTGGGTTAATCTGCATATAGTCACTCTGATTGGCTGGTGGGTGTGGCTTGGGGGCGTAGCAGAGGTGCCGTCAATTTGCATGTTTCTCTTTTGTTAGATTAGATAATAGTTTTATTTGTTTGGGGCAACTATGATATCCAGACTCAAAGTCAAATGTGGCTTTTCTTTTGAATTTTGATAAGCATTATCTTAAAATATTGCTCCAAAGCAAATACTCTTTGTCCAGAAGAGTTGAAATTATCCTGGATACTTTTTTTTTTTTTTTAGACAAAAAGAAGTATGAGGCCCTATTTTAAAAACTCTGTATTTAGAGATAGATATCTGCAATGTGGATAAAATTAAGTGAGAATGATCACCCAACCAGTGAAATGTCTAAAAGTTAAATTTGCAAATAATTAAGTTAATGACTATATAAACATGTTATAAATTTTACAATTTATTGAAATTAAATATGGGTTAGATATTTTCCTAAGTCACAGGGTTTGGGACAACTTTTCTATGTATAACCAATAAAGAGTGGAAAAAAGACATCTCCCATCCATCTCATTTTGGTGAGTTCACATGAGTTTGGAAATGGGAAGGCCACCCAATAACATACAAAGCACACCATAAAGTACAAGGCTCACTGAACTAAAAATCAAGATCTTTAATCCATATTGAATGTTTGACTTTGGGGAAGTTATTTCTCCTCTTTGAGCCTTAGTTTTCCTATTCACAAATAGAGTAGTTCAAATAAATAATGTTTGGGGTTTCTTTTAACTCCAAAATACTCTAATGACTACAAAACTAAACTTATTTTTATGATATGCTTTGCATTCAGATAGTACACACATTTTGACACAACTGTAGGTGGAAAGGACTATTAAAAGTTCATTGACTAGCTTATCAGAGGTGGTGAAGAACACATTGATTCTGTATATTGGGCACAAATTGAAAAGCATGGTTTTTTATAACATTTCTCAGATTTCATATTAAAATAAAATTGCCATTTTATTGTTATTATGAAAGTCTTCCATTTTAGTCTAGGTTTACCTATGTGTGTTGCTATAGACCAATAGTCAGTTTTATTAATTATAGAATGGATTAATATATAAATTAACAAGTGATGAATTTATCTCCCGAATTATATTATTAACTGAATTTCTTTGTTCTCTGACATCTCTCATCAAATAATACTTAAAGTTTAAGTTGCAAATTGTAAATTCATTGGAAGAAAGATTGATACAAAAAGTATTGATTTTTCTAATTTTGTTCAGATAATAGCTTTTCTATTAATTGGTAATTTTTAATGTATTCTACTTAAAAATACAAATGGGTTAGAACACACAAAACAGTCATTTGATAATTATTTTAGTAACATTTTAGGAAAAGTAATGATTATTTTAGACAGAATATATGGGTCATAATTTTGTTTTTTTCTGTTTATAATTGCATCTGGACAGGCACATAAATTTTCTGACAGTAAAAATAAAATTTGTTAATGCTGTGATATCAGAAATTCTTTTGTTAAAATACCATTAGAGAGAGCAGCAGAACTAGAGAGAGGTGTAAGGTACTTTTCACTGTCACTTAATCTATTGAAACTGGATTTTATTTGTATAACCTTTAGGAAATCTAAAAATTTAAATACCCATCAAATGATACCTTCACTGCAACCTCATTAAAGCTTGTATTGTATCAACACTTGTATTATATTATATTATACTAGAGGCCCGGTGCACGAATTCATGTACCAGTGAAGGGTCCCTCAGCCTGGACTGTGGGGTTGGGCTGAAACTGGCTCTCCAACATCCCCCAAAGGGTCCTGAATTGCAAAAGGATGAAGGCCAGGCCAAGGGAACCCACTGGTGGATGATCAGGGCCAGGGAGGGACACTGGAGGTTCGGCAGCCAGAGAGGGTCCGTGGGAGGGCTGTAGGGCATATCCTGCTCCTCTCATTTAGTCCCAATCTGCCAGACCCCAGCAGCAAGCTTACCTACAATTCAGAGCGTCTGCCACCTAGTGCTCAATGCACATCATAGAGAGTGGTTAAGAGCCCTTAGCATATCATTAGCATATTATGCTTTGATTGGTTGAAAGGACAACCAAACAACTGAACACTTAGCATATTAGGCTTTTATTATATACTAGAGGCCCAGTGCACAAAAATTTGTGCACTCGGGGGGGAGGAGGGGTCCTTCAGCCCGGCCTGTGCCCTCTTGCAGTCTGGGACCCCTTGGGAGATAACGACCTGCTCGCTTAGGCCTGTTCCCAGGTGGCAGAGGGCAGGCCCAACCCCTAGGTGCAGCCTCTGGTCGGGCTCAGAGCAGGGCTGATTGGGGAGTTGGGGCATTGCCTCCTGTCATGCACAAAACAGGGTGGATCAGGAGGTTGCGATGCCACCCTCAGTTACTCTCAGGGTAGGGCCAATTGGGGGGTTGGGGCACCGCCCCCTGTCACACTCAAGGCAGGGTTGATGGGGAGGTTGCAGCGCCACCCCCTGTCCTGCACAGAGCAGGACCCATCAGGGGGTTGCAGTGCTGCCCCCTGTCACGTGCAGAGCAGGGCCCATCAGGGGGGTTGGGGCTCCATATCCTGTCACGCACAGAGCAGGGCCCATCAGGGGGTTGGGGAGCTCCCCCCTGTCATGTACAGAGCAGGGCCGGTCAGGGGGTTGAGAAGCTCCCCCCTGTCACTCACACAGTAGGGCCAATAGGGCAGTTGGGGCACCGCCCTCTATCACCCACAGAGCAGGGCCGATCAGGGGGTTGGGTCGCTGCCACTGTCACACTCAGGGCAGGGCCCATGGGGAGGGTATGGCTCTACCCCATCACACACAGAGCAGGGCCCATGGGGTGGGGGTTGGGGCGCCGGCTTCTATCACCCACAGAGTAGAGCCCATCAGGGGGTTGGGGTGCTGCCACTCTCACACTCAGGGCAGGGCCAATGGTGAGGTTATGGCTCTTCCCCGTCACACACAGAGCAGGGCCGATCAGGGGGTTGGGGTGCTGCACCCTGTCACACACAGAGCCACAGGGCGATCATGGGGTTGGGGAGCTCCCCCTATCAGGCACAGAGCAGGGCTGATAAGGGGGTTGGGGCGCCTTCCCCTGTCAGGAACTGAGCAGGGCGGATAGGGAGGTTGTGGCCCAGCCCCCTGTCACACACAGAGCCGCAGGGCGATCAGGGGGTTTGGGCGCTGACCCCTGTCACACTGATCCTGGTGCCGGGAGGCCTCTCGGCTCAGCTGATCCCGGTGCTGGGAGACATATTACCCTTTTACTATATAGGATAGAGGCCTGGTGCTCGGGTTGGGGCCGGCTGGTTTGCCCTAAAGGGTGTCCTAGATCAGGGTGGGGGTCCCCACTGGGGTCCCTGGCCAGCCTGGGTGAGGGGATGATGGCTGTTTGCAGCTGGTCACACACCCTTCAGGGTGGGGTCCCCACTGGGGTGCCTGGCCAGTCTGGGTGAGGGGCTGAGGGCTGTTTTCAGGCTGGCGAGTGACTGAAGCTCCCAACCGCTCCTTTCTTTTTTTTTTTTTTATTCTGGGCCAGCTTTAGCTTTGAGGCTTGTCTCCAGCTCTTAGGCCTCTGCTGCTTAAATCAGGTTTCTGGCCTTTTTTTACCTTCTGTATTTGAAAAAATGTTGCGATCCTGCTGGCTGAAGCCCGGCGGACTAAAGCAGGTTTCTGGGGTTTTGTTTAGCTTCTATATTTGTAACATAGTTGCTTAGAGTTGCAGCTCAGAGGCCTGCAGCAGCAGGTGGGGAACGTTGGAGTCCTCCGTCACTGAAGCAAGCAAGCCTCATGTTCACTTTAAGCTGCCTGGCTGCTGGTTGCCATCTTGGCTGGCAGTTAATTTGCATATTGCCCTGATTAGCCAATGGGAAGGGTAGCGGTCGTACGCTAATTACCATGTTCCTCTTTTATTAGATAGGAAGATTGTATCAACAAAGCTTGTTTGTAAGGCAAACAAGTTGTGAATACCTTTTTGGTCATATTTTCAGGATTTTTTAAAATTGTACTTATTACATGCAAATGTTCATTCACCATTATAATAATAACAGGAGAAGAATGGGGAAAGATACATATTGCTGTTGTTGTTGCTACATGAATTAGTACCTGTAAGAGGTACTGTGCTCTGTGCCAAGTGCATGGGATACACCAGTTTCAAATCCCAGCTCAACAATTTACTATATGATTTTTGTTTATTTTTTAGCTTTTGTAAATTTCTACATATTTACAGTCTGAAATGTGGTAAGTCCTACTGCTCAAGACTGAGAAAGATTAGCTGAAATAATTAGTGTATAGCACTTGGCACAGTTATTTGCCATGGTTATCGTTCTATGAATATCATTTGTGATGATGAGTATGATGAAGATGGTGCTGAAGATTGTTGTTTGTATATTGAATGAGCCCTGGAAATATTCTTTATTCTTGACATACCATGGTAGGTTGCTGTTATCATATAAGAAAAGGGTGATGCCAAGTACAAGAAGCCTCTTGTACCAGTTCAAATTGTTGGGATTAAATTAATTTTCACTGTGGATACTAGAGAAGTTTTAGGTTTGGGGGAAGACACTGCATTCTAGTTCAAATTGAGACCCAGTGAATCTGTGCTCTGAGGAATTTGTCTCAGTGACCCATGAGGCAAGGGGCATGTTTGTCTCCTTGACTAGGTTGATCAAAATTGTGTTGGAATCATAACTAGAGGAGATGGTGAAAGCATTCCAGAAGCTCCCTGCCATTAGATCACTGAAGACAGCAGGGGTTTTCTGCTGAGAAGTATGATGAAGGAGAAGGGGACCTAGGCTATTCTTCAAATGACTGGGCTCGAACCATATCAAAGCTGAAATACACACACACACACACACACACACACACACACACACACACACACAGAAATGCTGAAAAAATAACGGGCTGTTCTGGAGCACAGGCTTCACGATAATCTGTGACAGCTTGATCTTAACATCCATTAGCCTTAATGTCTTCATCTGCCAGGAGATAGTCCAAACCTCCCTGTCTATTTAAATAAAATGCCTCATAGAGTTGTATTTATAGCTCAAAAAACTCTAATCAACTTGGGGCTAACGTTTGTGCTAGTGTGACTATAATAAGAGAGTTAAACAAGAAGACAATACATAAAAGAAGAAAAGAGTCCAAGTATATGAGGGGAATCAGGATAAATGGGTGATGTAGAATAGGCCTCAGAGAAGAAAGCAAAATGATCTATTTCATGGGAATTGCACGGTATTTAATGTGAAGTCATTTCCTACTCTCTGATTCTCCTGAGTGAGTTCAGTTAGCTTGTACCTACAGACTTGGGCCATAACCCATGTCCTGATGATAGACTTGTTCTAATCATTGGTAATTAAGATGCACCAAGAAGTGGCTAAGCAACCCCACACGAAATTATATAATCACAGCTCTGTTAAATAACTGACACTCAATGTAAGCACAAAACAAGATGAAAGCCATGACAATGGATTAGTGCACAATCAACCACTAGATGGAACCAGAAGGAAAGTTAGGAGCAAGAACACTCCCCTAAAGACTGCCAAATCCACTTTGATAAACATAGATGATAAAATCCTCAAAAAAATTCTAGTAAATCAGATCCAGCATTACATTAGAAAGATCATACACCACAACCAAGTGGGATTTATTCCGGGGATGCAAGGCTAGTACAATATTAACAAATCAATAAACATGATACATCACATAAATAAAATGAGAAAAAAATCACATAATTATATTAATCAATGGAAAAAAAAAACATTTGACAAAATCCAACACCCATTCTTGATAAAAAAAACTCTCAGCAAAATGGGAATAGAGGGATCATACCTCAACATAATAAAAGCCTTGTATGACAAACCTACAGCCAACATCATACTCAATGGGGAACAACCGAAACAAGTTCCCCTAAGAACAGGAACAAAACAGGGATGCCCACTTTCACAATTACTGTTTGACATATTACTGGAAGTGCTAGCCATAATGATCAGACAAGAAGAAGGAATAAAAGGCATGCAAATTGGAAAAGAAGACGTAAAATTGTCATTATTCACAGATGACTTGATATTGTACATAGAAAATCCAAAAGACTCCATCAAAAAAAGTATTACACTTAATAAATGAATTTGGCAATGTTTCAGGATATAAAATTAATATCCAGAAATCTATGGCTTTTTTATACACCAAAAATGAACCCACAGAAAGAGAAACTAAAAACACAATTCCATTTACCATTGCAACAACAAAAAAATTAAGATATCTAGAAATAAACAGAAAACGAGGTAAAAGACCTGCACTCGAAAAATTACAGAACTTTGAACAAAGAGATAGAGGAAGACATAAACAAATGGAATAATATACTGTGTTCATGGATTGGCAGATTCAACATCATTAAAATATCCATACTACCTAAAGAAATGTACAGATTCAATGCAATCCTCATTAAAATACCAATGACATACTTCACAGATCTAGAACAAACTCTCTCCAAAAATTCATATGGAATAAAAAAAGACCCCGAATAGCTGCAACAATCTTGAGAAAGAAGAGCAAAATTGGAGGGATCACAATACCAGATATTAAGCTATATTATAAAGCTACTGTTCTCAAAACTGCCTGGTACTGGCACAAGAACAGACATGTAGACCAATGGAACAAAATAGAGAACACTGAATTTGACCCAACCCATTATACTCAATTAATATTTGACAAAGGAGACAAGAACATACAATGGAGTCAAGACAGTCTCTTCAATAAATGGTTCTGGGAAAACTGGACAGATACATGCAAAAAAATGAAACCAAATCACAAACTTACACCATACACAAAAATAAACTCAAAATTGATAGACTTAAATATCAGATGGGAAACCATACAAATCCTAGAAGAATCCATAGGCAGCAAAATAGCAAATGTATGTTATAGCAAAATTTTTACTGATACATCTTCTAGAACAAGGGAAACTAAGGAGAAAATAAACAAATGGGACTACATCAAAATAAAAAGCAAAAGAAACCATCAACAAAACAACAGGAAATCCCACTGCATGAAAGAACATATTTGCCAATGTTATATCTGACAAGGGTTTAGTCTCCAAAATTTATAGGGAACTCATACAACTTAACTAAAGGAAGGCAAACAATCCAATAAAAAAATGGGCAAAGGACCTAAATAGACCCCTTACTAAAGAGGACATACAGAAGGCCAAGAGACACATGAAAACATGCTCAAAGTCACTAATCATCTGAGAGATGGGAATCAAAAAGACAATGAGGTACCATCTCACACCTATCAGATTGCTATCATCAACAAATCAACAAATGACAAGTGCTGGCAAGGATGCGGAGAAAAAGGAACCCTCTTGCACTGTTGGTGGGAATGCAGACTGGTGCAGCCACTGTGGAAAACAGTATCAAGTTTCCTCAAAAAGTTAAAAATGGAACACCCATTTGACCCAGTAATCCCACTTCTAGGAATATATCCCAAGAAACTAGAAACACCAATCAGAAAGGACATATGCACCCCTATGCTCATAGCAGCACAATTTCCAATAACTAAGATTTGGAAACAGCCTAAGTGCCCATCAGCAGATGAGTGGATTAACAAACAGTGGTCCATCTACACAATGGAATACTACGCTGCTATAAAAAGAAGGAACTTTTACCATTTGCAACAGCATGGATGGACCTGGAGAGCATTATGCTAAGCTAAATGAGCCAGCCAGAGAAAGATAAATATCACATGATCTCACTCATATGTGGAATATAATGAACTATATAAACTGATGCAAGCATATAGGCCTAACCAATGGACACAGACACTAGGGGGTGAGGGCATGAGTGGGGGGAATGGGGGATAATGTGGGGATAATGACACATATGTAATAACTTAGTCAATGAAAAATTTAAAAAAGATAAATATCACATGATCTCACTCATATATGAAATATAATGAACTATATAAACTGATGAACTAAAATAGATCCAGAGACATAGAAGCATCAAACTGACCATCCAACCTCAGGTGGGAGGGGGAGAGTGAGGGGAGAATTGGGGAGTGGGGAGAAGTGGGGAGAGATCAACCAAAGTACTTGTATGCATGCATCTAAGTGTAATCCATGGACACAGTCAGTCGGGGGGAAGTGAGAACATGTGTGGGGGTGAGGGTTGTTAATGAGTGGAGAGAGGTCAATGGGGGAACAAAGGATTCATATGAAATACTTTAAACAATCTATACTAATAAAAGGATAATATGCTAATTAGAGTGGGTGATCTGATTCCGGATGTCCAACTTCCTTCCAGATAGTTAGGGGGCGACCAGGCTGGCAGGGGGGCAGTTGGGGGGCAACCAGGCAGGCAGGGGGGCAGTTGGGGGGAGACCAGGCTGGCAGGGGGGCAGTTGGGGGGTGACAAGGCCAACAGGGGGTCAGTTGGATGGGGGACCAGGCCTTCAGGGGGGCAGTTGGAAGGCAATCAGGCAGTCAGGCAGGCATGTGGTTAGGAGCCAGTGGTCCCAGATTGCGAGAGGGATGTCCGACTGCTGCTGGATTGGGCCTGAACCAGCAGTCGGACATTCCCCGAGGGATCCCTGATTGGAGAGGGTGCAGGCCGGGCTGGGGGACCCCCTCCCCCACTGTGCACGGATTTTGTGCACTCAGCCTCTAGGAAATAATCCTATATAATAAAGAGGCAATATGCAAATTGACCATCACACCTTCACACAAGAGGGCAGCCCCCATGTGGCCACAAGATGGCCTGCAGGGTAGGGCAGTTGTGGGCAACCAGGCCAGCAGGGGAGGGCAGCTGGGGGTGACCAGGCTGGCAGGGGAGGGCAGTTGGGGGCAATTGGGCCAGCAGGGGAGCAGTTAGGCATCGATCAGGCTGGCAGGGGAGTGGTTAGGGGGTGATCGGGCTGGCAGGCAGGAGCAGTTAGGGGCAATCTGGCAGGCAGGCAGGCAGGCGAGCGGTTGGGAGCCAGCAGTCCCGGATTGTGAGAGGGATCTCAGATTGGAGAGGGTGCAGGCTGGGCTGAGGGACACCCCCCCCATCTCAGTGCACGAATTTTGTGCACTGGACCTCTAGTAATAATAATAATAATAAAAGACTGCCAAAGCCTTAGGATCTATAGCTACTTGCCAAGATATCTGCCTCAGGTTATCTGTTTTGTTAACTAATAAACTTCAGATTGGGAGGTTCAACCAGCTGTAAATCTACCTAATAACTTTTAGTTCATATTTCTCCATTTCCTCTATAATGATTCTTAAAGTCACATTTCAGGAATTGTATTGAAATTGAGAAATATTTCCAATAGCATTCACTTTGAATATCAAATTCTAATGCTTTCTAAGAAGGACATAAAATTGTTTTAGTCTTACTTATTTTCAGTGAACTCACAATGTCTCCTTGGGGTCACTGCACTCATTTCATAGAAGAATTGACCAATTTAAAAATTGTATTTTAATTTTTTCCATGGCTTTTCCCATTTTAGAAAAATTATGATAATGGATTTTTAAAAGTAAAATTCTAGAGATTATCATTGTTATTATGAGTATATTTGAAGCTTCTTTTGAATTTTTTTCTGTAATATTAAGTAGGGCAGGAAATATATAAAGAATTACCATAATAAATATATTAAACCATTTCCTGTCTTTTCTAGTCTCATATAGTACAATTAAAATATTATATTATTAAATTTAGGCTTGGAATATAGAAGTATTTTGCTGCCACTAGAGATTGTGAATGAATATAGCATTGTGAAACTTCATAATGAGCTTTGTAAATGATTGTTAGTATTGTACATCATGTAGACTCAGCTACAAGTTCCTTTGAATATGTAATAATAGGTAGGTACTCTGGGACTGTAATAGTAGGTCAAGGTGATTGTCCAGGAACTGTGGTGTATTTTTTGAAAATAATGCCCAAAGGATCATAGCATGCCACAGTAGCATTTAGCCTGATACAGTTCATGGATGTAACAAGAATCTATGGAAAGAGGACAAATTTGTGGTCAGATAGGTGCATGTGGTCCAAGGAAGCCTTTTTGTTAGAACTAGAAGTAGCAGCTGAGAACACAAAGATGAAGGTCCACATTCTGGGGGATGGAAAATGGCAGGAGTTGGGAGTTTCACAAGAATCAAGGCTCAAATAAGGTTTTCTTATACTGCAAAAATGGGAATGTTCTCTGTCTACTAAGACAGAAGATCTTTTAGGAGAATGGGCATCCTATATAATAAAGAGGTAATATGCAAATTGACCATCATGCCCTTGCACAAGATGGCCACCACCATGTGGTCAAAGATGGCCACCCCGGTGTGGTCACAAGATGGCCACCACAAGATGGCTGGAAGGGGAGGGCAGTTGGGGGAGACTGAGCCTGCAGGGGAGGGCAATTGGGGGTTGATCAGTCTGGCAGGCAGAAGCAGTTAGGGGCAATCAGACAGGCAGGCAGGTGAGCTGTTGGGAGCCAGCAGTCCCGGATTGTGAGAGGATTGGGCCTAAACCGGCAGTTGGACATCCCCTGAGGGGTCCCAGATTTGAGAGGGTGCAGGCTGATCTGAGGGACACCCCCCCTCGTGCATGAACTTCATGCACCATGCCTCTAGTAAACATAAGAAATTAGATAGTAGGTCACAGTGTGATGGACATAAAGGTGTCAAAGCACACTAATATTCAGTGTTTACACTATCAAGTGACTCCTTTTCTCCTTCTATATCCCCGTCTTCAGAAGCTTCCATACCAGATCCATGAACTCCTTAGACACAGTAGCCTACTGATACATATTGACCTATGCCCAGCGTACACACATGTGTTGATGAGCCTAGTCCCACACAAATCTGCAAGAACACACAGCTCTCTCCAGATGCCTACCAATAAAACCAGCTGACCAAATATCAGTATAGGCCATTACACAAACTGTATGTACGTAAATATGTATACCTATAGTCATGTTACACAGGCATGTTCATGCAAACACATACATATTTATAGTCTCCATACCCATATACAACATACGTTGATAATTTTGGCTTTGGTAGAAAAGCTATTGGTGCTGGTGTGTGGGAGTTCCTATATTCCAGCAGGCATGCTTAGCTTTGGCTCAGCCATGAGCAATGTCTCCCAAAGAAAAACAATTGACTCTACCTATAGTTGGGTGAGCCCTTCTGAAACATGATGATTTGAGGTAAATGTTGCCATTCCCTATATGTGAATATTCCCTATACTCTTGAAAAAGCTTTGATTTTATTATTTTATTATTCATTCTGCTTTCTAGAAATACCCTAAATTATTACATAATAAATTCAAGCAACATGGAAAACACATTTTCAGCCTAGAAAGAGATTTATTTTATGATATTTTTAGAAAAAGAGCTTGTTCTATTGGAAATAATAATAACATCATGAAAATATGGTGTTTGGGGAGTTAGATTTTTAGTTTTGGCAGAGTAACTTACATCGGAGCAAACTTCTTACTGAGAGCAGCAATGAAAGCTGAATAAAATACCAAGAAAAGTTGTTTAAAGGCATCAGAATGCAATAAAAGAAGTCAGGATGTGCGAGGCAAAAGTTCTGATATAATAAAATACACTGAGATGTACCTGACCTTTTCTGCTTCTCCCACTTAGATCATATTTTTTATCAATACATAAAAAACATTGGTGAGATTCTGACTGGGATTGAATGACACCATTAATAAACTTGACCTAATTGACACTGGAACCCCCAAACCACAAGATATACTATTCTCAAATGTACTTGGATAGTTTCTAGTATTAACCATATAAGGGACCATGAAAGAAGTTTCAATAAATTTCAAAGGAGATTGTATTTTCTGTGGAAAATGGAATTAAATTGAAAATCAGTAACAAAAATATAAACAGAAAAATAACTCCCTTAATATTTGTTATTAATCTATCTGTATATATAAAAGCCTAAGCGACCATCTGGCCATTTGACCATCTGACTGGTAGCTATGACCACCAGGGGGCAGATGCTCAACGCAGGAACTGCTGAGCTGCAGTGACTTGGCAAATGCGGTTCTCAGAACCAGTGAGGAGGGAGCCCAAATCTGGGGTGCATCACCCAAGAACCACCCTCTTGCCACTCAGGACCCTTTGGGGGATGTCAAAGAACTGGTTTCAGCCCGATCCCCACAGGCAACACAATGAAAATTAGAAAATTCTTGGAAATGAATATTTGCATATCACAACATGCAGAATGAAACTAAAGCTATACATAGATAAAAACTTACAGACTCACATGCATATATTTTAAGTTTGAAAATCAGCACTCTATATCCAGCAGTTATGAGAAGAAAAAATTAAATCCAAAGAAATTAGAGGAAAAAATAATGACACATGCAGAAGTCCAATAAATAGAAAACAAACATACAACAAATGAACAAAACCATAACTTGATTCTTCAAAATATATAAAATTGATAAATCCCTGGATCAAGAAAAAAAAGATAGTAGGCAAAAATATCAGAAATTTAAAAAGGGATTTCTGGCTTATTTCTCTTAGCATAATACTCTCCAGGTCCATCCATGCTATTAGAAGAGGTAAAAGATGCTTGATTTTATGGCTTAACAAGAGGCCAGTGTGTGAAATTGTGTGAGACCCAAGCCCACTGCACCAGCAGGACCCAAGACCCACCCTGCACAAGCTGCGGGCCCCACCTTTGCTGCACAAGCCATGGGCCCTGACTCCACTGTGTGAGCAGTGGGCCCTGTGCGAGCCCGCCAGTCCCACGTGAGCCCAGCCTCGCCATGTGAGCTGCAAGTCCTGGCCTATAAGAGGTGCTCCATGCACCTCCTGGTGACCTGTTGTTTCGTCGTTCCATCATATGGCATGATGAGCGCAAGCCTTTTATGATATAGACTAGAGGCCCTGTGCACAAAAATTTGTGCACTCATGGGGAGAGGGGGTCTCTCAGCCCGGCCTGTGCCCTCTTGCAGTCTGGGACCCCTCGGGAGATAACAACCTGCTGGCTTAGGCCTGCTCCCAGGTGGCAGAGGGCAGACCCAATCCCTAGGTGCAGCCCCTGGTAGGGCTCAGAGCAGGGCCGATTGGGGAGTTGGGGCGCTGCCCCCTGTCATGCACAGAGCAGGGTGGATTGGGAGGTTGTGATGCCACCCCTAGTCACACTCAGGGTAGGGCCGATTGGGGGGTTGGGGAACCGCCCCGTCACACTCAAGGCAGGGTCGATAGGGAGGTTGTGGCACCACCCCCTGTCATGCACAGAGCAGGGCCAATCAGGGAGTTGGGGTGCTGCCCCCTATCACGCACAGAGCAGGGCCCATCAGAGAGGTTGGGGCTCTGTACCCTGTCACACACAGAGCAGGGCCGATCAGGGGTTGAGGAGCTCCCCCCTGTCACACACAGAGCAGGGCCAATCAGGGGGTTGGGGCGCCACACCCTGTCACACACAGAGCTGCAGGGCAATCAGGGGGTTGGGGAGCTCCCCCCTGTCACGAACAGAGCAGGGCGGATAGGGAGGTTGTGGCCCCGCCCCCTGTCACACACAGAGCCGCAGGGCGATCAGAGGGTTTGGGCGCTGCCCCTTGTCACGCTGATCCTGGTGCTGGGAGGCATATTACCCTTTTACTATATAGGATAGAAGCCTGGTGCACAGGTCAGGGCTGGCTGGTTTGCCCTGAAGGGTGTCCTGGATCAGGGTGGGGGTCCCCACTGGGGTCCCTGGCCAGCCTGGGTGAGGGGATGATGGCTGTTTGCATCTGGTCACACCCCCTTCAGGGTGGGGGTCCCGCTTGGGTTCCTGGCCAGCCTGGGAGAGGGGATGATGGCTGTTTGCATCTGGTCACACCCCCTTTAGGGTGGGGGTCACCACTGGGGTTCCTGGCCAGCCTGGGTGAGGGGCTGAGGGCCGTTTTCAAGCTGGCGGGTGACTGAAGCTCCCAACCTGTCCTTTTTTCCTCTTTTTTTCATTCTGTGCCAGCTTTAGTTCTGAGGCTCAGCTCCAGCTATGAGACCTCCGCTGCTGAAAGCATGTTTCTGGTCTTTGTTTACCTTCTGTATTTGAAACAATGTTGCGGTCCTGCTGGCTGAAGCCCGGAGTTTTGTTTAGCTTCTATATTTGTTACAATGTTGCTTAGAATGCAGCTGAGAGGCCGGCAAGGCAGGCGGGGAAGCTTGGCTTCCTCCATCACTGAAGCAAGCAAGCCTCCCTGTTTGCGCCAGCTGCCTGGCTCACGGGCGCCATTTTGGTTGTCAGTTAATTTGCATATCTCGCTGATTAGCCAATGGGAAGTGTAGTGGTCGTACGCTAATTACCATGTTTCTCTTTTATTAGATAGGATAGTATTCCATTCTGTAAATGTATCACAACTTTTTTATCCACTCATCTACTGATAGGCACTTTGAGTGCTTACAAATCTTGGCTATTATAAATATTGCTACAATGAACATAGGGGTGTATATATTACTTTGAATTAGTGTTTTAGGTTTTGTTGGATCTATTCCCAGAAGTGGAATTGCTAGGTCATAAAGCACTTCTAGTTTTAATTTTTTGAGGTAACTCCATATTGCCTTTCACAAGTGAAAAAAGTCAGTCAGAGAAAGACAATTACCATATGATTTCATTTATATGTGGAAAAAAATGAATATGATAAACTCGCCCTAACCAGTTTGGCTCAGTGAATCGAGCATCGGCCTGTGGACTGAAGGGTTCCAGGTTCAATTCTGGTCAAGGGCATGTACCTTGGTTGTGGGCACATCACCAGTAGGAAGTGTGCAGGAGGCAGCTGATAGACGTTTCTCTCCCATCAATGTTTCTAACTCTCTATCCCTAAACCCTTCCTCTCTGTAAAAAATCAATAAAATATATTTTAAAAAATGAACATGATAAACTAACAAACAAAATCAAAATAGACTCATAGATACAGAGCACAGACTGACAGCTGTCAAAGGGGAGAGGGGTTGGGGGACTGGGTGAGAAAGTTGAAGGGTTTAAACAAATAAAAAAAGCCTCATAGACACAGACAAGAGTATGGTGATTACCAGAGGGGTAGTGAGGTGGGAGAAGGTAAAGGGGCAATAAATGGTGATGAAAGGAGATTAGATTTGGGGTGGTGGACACACCATACAATATAAAGATGATGCATTATAGAATTGTACATCTGTCATCCCAATAAATTCAACAAAAAAAGAAACTTTAGGGGAAATAAAGGATTTCTGTAAATTCCAAAAAATGTTACTATAGATTCTATATACACTGAAATCATAAGAAGGTATTATAAACAATGTTATGTTAGTAATTTTAAATTTTAAGTGAAATAAACACCTTGAAAACATCCTATATAATAAAGAGGTAGTATGCAAATTGACTTTCACACCCCCACATCACAAGATGGCCGCCCCATGTCATCACAAGATGTCTGGCAGAGGAGGGCAGTTGAGGGGGACCAGGCCTGCAGGGGAGGGTAGTTGGGGGTGATTGGGCTGGCAGGGGATCGGTTATGTGTCGATCAGGCCATCAGGGGAGCAGTTAGGGGGTGATCAGGCTGGCAGGCAGAAGCAGTTAGAGGCAATCAGGCAGGCACACAGGCAAGTGGTTAGGAGCCAGCAGTCCCAGATTGTGAGAGGGATGTCCGACTGCCAGTTTAGGCCCGATCCTGGTGATCAGGCCTAAACCAGCAGTCGGACATCCCCCGAGGGGTCTCAGATTGGAGAGGGTGCAGGCTGGGCTGAGGGGCACCCTCCTGCAGGGCACAAATTTTGTGCACTGGACCTCTAGTCATTTAATAAAACTGTGTAAGATGCCCAGCTGGTGTGGCTGAGTGTTTGAGCATCCACCTATGAACCAGGATGTCATGGTTGGATTCCCAGTCAGAGCATATGCCTAGGTTGTGGGCTAGATACCCTGTGGGGGATGTGTGTGCAGGAGGCAGTGGATCAGTGATACTCTCTCATCATTTATGTTTCTATCCCTCTCTTTCTCTCCCTTTCCCTTCTTCTCTGAAATCAATGAAATTATATTTTTTTAAAAAGGGGGAAAAAAGAAAAGCTATATCTAATAAAGAATTTGAGCCTGTTATTCAAAACCTACTCTTACAGCAAACTCTTCCAAATACTTACAGAACAATTTAAATGACACTAATATTATATAAACTCTTCCATAAGATAAGGAAGATTTTCAAAATTCCTCTACAAAACTAACATATCCTAATGTCAAAATCAGACAAGGGCAATAAAATGATAATTAACTCCCAAGCTCATTCATGAATAAGATGCATAAAAAATAATATATTAGCAAATCAATTTCAAATATATGTTAAAGGTCAGAATAAATTATACCAGGAATACAAGCATGGATTAATATTTAAAATTAAATTAATATAATTCACCAAGTTTGTGGATTAAAGAAGAAGCATATGATCAAAACAAGAGGTGAAAGAGTATCATTTGGAATATTTAAATGCAAGTTAAATATGGTTAAAAAATAAAAGAAAAAAAATATTAGAAAACAAAGCATAGGAGATAGATAGGAATGTCATTAATCTAATCAAGAACACCTCATATATCCTCGACCAAGATGGCGGCATAGGTTAACGCTGGAGATTGCTGCCTTGAACAACCAAATCAAAACACACCTAAAAGACGGAACGGACATCATACAGAACCATAGGAAGGGTGGCTGAGTGGAAATTCTACAACTAGGAGGAAAGAGAATATCATACCCAGACTCAGAGGAGGCGCAGTGCGGAAGTGAAATACTCAGGTAGGGAGTGCGTGCGGAGCGGGCTGGCGGCGGAGGGCGCGGCTGGTGCTTTCAATCGGGAGGGAGTCTCAGATTCTGAGCTCCAGATCCGGGCGAGTCTCTAGGGACCCAGACTCAAATGTGAGAAGCGGGACTGTAGGGCTTCAGTCAGAACTCGAAGGCAGCTTTCTCTCCGAGGTTTGCAGTGGTTGCTGGGACTCTGTGAGGCAGAACCCCTAGGGACGGAACTGAGAACTGCCATAACTGCTCTCTCTGGCCCACCCTGTTGATCCCGAGCCCGAGCGACCCACCCGCCCCGCCCAAGCCCTGCGCAGAGCCATTTGCCAGATAGCCCCAGGCAAAGGCTAGATTAGCACCTCCCTAGAGGACAGAAGTTTTCCCACTGCAGACACAGCTGATTCTCACAGCCAGCTGGCCTGGAGGTCAAATCCCCCTAGTATTAACTACAACAATCAAGGCTTAACTACAGGAGGACTGCACACAAAGACCACTAGGGGGTGCACCAAGAAAGCATAAAAAATGTGGAGACAAAGAAACAGGACAAAACTATCAATGGAGGATATTCAGTTCAGAACCACACTTTTAAGGTCTCTCAAGAACTGTCTAGAAGCCGCTGATAAACTTAATGAGATCCTCAACAAATCTAATGAGACCCTCGATGTTATGATAAAGAACCAACTAGAAATTAAACATATACAGACTGAAATAACGAATATTATACAGACTCCCAACAGCAGACCAGAGGACCGCAAGAATCAAGGCAAAGATTTGAAATGCGAAGAAGCTAAAAACACCCAACCGGAAAAGCAAAATGAAAAAAGAATCCGAAAATACGAAGATAGTGTAAGGAGCCTCTGGGACAGCTTCAAACGTACCAACATCAGAATTATAAGGGTGCCAGAAGATGAGAGAGAGCAAGATATTGAAAACATATTTGAAGAAATAATGACAGAAAACTTCCCCTACCTGGTGAAAGAAATAGACTTACAAGTCCAGGAAGCACGGAGAACCCCAAAGAAAAGGAATCCAAAGAGGACCACACCAAGACACATCATAATTAAAATGCCAAGAGCAAAAGACAAAGAGAGAATCTTAAAAACAGCAAGAGAAAGAAACTCAGTTACCTACAAGGGAATACCCATACGACTGTCAGCTGATTTCTCAACAGAAACTTTGCAGGCCAGAAGGGAGTGGCAAGAAATATTCAAAGTGATGAATACCAAGAACCTACAACCAAGATTACTTTATCCAGCAAAGCTATCATTCAGAACTGAAGGTCAGATAAAGAGCTTCACAGATAAGGAAAAGCTAAAGGAGTTCATCACCACCAAACCAGCATTATATGAAATGCTGAAAGGTATCCTTTAAGAAGAGGAAGAAGAAGAAAAAGGTAAAGATACAAATTATGAACAACAAACATGCATCTATCAACAAATGAATCTAAGAATCAAGTGAATAAATAATCTGGTGATCATAATAGAATCAGGGACATAGAAAGGGAATGGACTGACTATTCTTGGGGGGGAAAGGGGTGTGGGAGATGCGGGAAGAGACTGGACAAAAATCGTACACCTATGGATGAGGACAGTGGGTGGGGAGTGAGGGTGGATGGTGGGGCGGGAACGGGGAGGAGGGGAGTTATGGGGGGAATAAAGAGGAACAAATGTAATAATCTGAACAGTAAAGATTTAATTAAGAAAAAAATAAAAAAAATAAAAAAACATCCTCAAAGTCACTGATTATCAAAGAGATGCAAATTAAAACGACAATGAGGTATCACCTCACACCTGTGAGAATGGCTACCATCAACAAATCAACAAGTGGCAAGTGCTGGTGAGGATGTGGAGAAAAAGGAACCCTAGTATGGCTGGTAGGAATGCAGACTGGTGCAGCCATTATGGAAAACAGTATGGAGTTTCCTCAAAAAATTAAATATGAAACTGCCATTTGACCCAGTGATCCCACTTCTAGGAATATATCCTAAGAAACCCGAAACACCAATCAGAAAGAATGCAAGCACCCCTATGTTCATAGCAGCACAATTTACAATAGCTAAGATCTGGAAAGAGCCAAGTGCCCATCAGCAGACGAGTGGATAAAAAATCTGTAGTATATTTACACCATGGGGTACTGTGCAGCCGTGAAAAAGAAGGCTCTCTTACCCTTTGAGACAGCATGGAGGGACCTGGAGAGTATCAAGCTAAGTGAAATAAGTCAGTCAGAGAAAGACAAGTATCATGTGATCTCACTCCTATGTGGAATCAAATGAACAAAATAAACTGATGAACAAAACAGGTTCAGAAGAGATCAACCACAGGACTTTTATGCATGCATATGAACATAACCAATGGACAGTAGGTGGGGGGGGGGCGGGAGTGGCTAGGGAGAGGTCAATGGGGGGAAAAGGAGACATGTCATCCTTTAAACAATAAAGAATTTAAATTAAAAAAAAGAACACCAATAAACACAAAACAAAATATGGAAATATTATATTTAGTCATTATATCTTTAAAGCTTTTCTTCTATTATCAAAAATGTTCTTTGTAATTACCACTTTCATTTAACATTATACTGGAGGTCATAAATGATGCAATAAGGTGAGAAAATATTTTAAAATATCATGGATTGGGAAGAAACAAATGGAATTATAATCACAGATAGAGCAATATTGCATATATAGAAAATTCAAGCAATCTATTAATAAACTTCTACTGACTTTGGGTTGCTTTTGTTCTTCCTTTTCTAGTTCTTTAAGATGTGATGTTAGGTTGTTTGCTTGGGATTTCTCTTGATTCTTGAGCTAGGCCTGTAATTATATAAACTTCTCCCTTATTACTGCTTTTGCTGCATCCCAGAAGTTTTGATATGTTGTATTGTATTATCATTTGTCTCTACATATCTTTTGATCTCATATTTTATTTCTTCTTTGACTCAGTCATTTTTTAGTAGGACATTGTTTAATCTCTAAATATTTGTGGGTTTCTTTATTTCCTTTTTGTAGTTGATTTCAAATTTCAAGTCATCTAGGTTAGAGAATATCTATACTTTTAGAATATCTTATATCTAAAAGGGTAATGTGCTAATTAGACTGGACATCTTCCGGACATCCTTCAGGACATCCTTCTGGACAAAACCATGATGGCAGGGGCTGAGGCAGAGGCGGTTAGGGGCAACCAGGCCAGCAGGGGAGGGCAGTTAGGGATGACCAGGCAGGTAGGCAGAGTGCTTAAGGGTGATCAGGAAGGCAGTCAGGTGAGCTGTTAGGAGCCAGTGGTCCTGGATTGTGAAAGGAATATCCAACTGCTGGTTTAGGCCTGATCCCGCAGTCGGACATCACCCAAGGGGTCCCAGAATGGAGAGGGTGCACATCACCGGGCCTCTAGTGGGTGTTATAATTTCAACCTTCTTGAATTTTTGATGCTAGTTTTGTGAGCCAACATATGGTCTATCCTTGAGAATGTTCCATGTGCTTTGCAAAAGAATGTATAATCGGATGTTCTGGGCTGAAAGGTTCTGTAAATGTCTATTATGTCCATTTGATCTAGTGAGTCATTTAAGGCCAATATTTATTGATTGATTTTCTGTTTGGTTGATCTGTCTAGAGCTGTCAATGGAGTATTAAGGTTCCCAACTATGACTGTGTTTTCATCTGTTTCTTCCTTTTGTTCTGTGAGTAGTTTAATATATTTCAGTGCTCCCTGGTTGGGTGCATAAATATTAAATATTGTTATGTTTTCTTTATGTGTTGTCCCCTTTATCATTATAAAGTGTCCATCTTTGTCTCATGTTATCTTGGTTATCGTGAAGTCTATTTTTTTCAGACATAAGTATGGCCACACTGCTGGGGTCCAGCCCCAGCAGGTCCAGGGGTTCCCAAAGGTGTGGAAGGAGTGGGCAAAGAAGGAATGACACAGAGACAGCGTTCAGTTGATCAGCAGCCTAGCCAGGATCTCTAGCCAAGATGTCCAGTCAAGTTCTGGTGTTTATTGTCTTGTTACATCTGTATTTATACCAGTTGATTTTAATCCTGTCATTTATATTGCAAAGGTTAGGGAGTTTCTTATCTCCATTCCAGGGAGTAAAGATTATGTAGCTTAAGCGTGATTGTTTGTAGTTAAAGTGATTAACTACCCACCTGGCACTTAGTTAAGGGGTTTTATCCCCTCCCTAACTTCAGGGAAAGATCCCTACCTGGGGAAACAACCTTTCTCGGAGAGGTGACCTTGGTTAAAACACATAGCACTAAGGGGAGCAAACATATTAAGAACAGTATGATATATACCCCAGGTCCCTTGAAACATATGCTGTGCAGATGTTTCTTTCCTGCAGCGACTGTGTCAAGCAGCAAGGATGGACCGGCTTCCGGCATTACACCTGCTTTTCTGCGATGTTATTTGCTTGGAGAATCATTTTCCACCCATTTACTCTTTATCTACTTTTGTCTTTGCACCTTAGATGTGCCTCTTGTGATTGGGGGGCTAGCAATCTGAATCTGTGCCAGTAACTTAATGTACATTCTTGATAGCCTATAATTAAGTCACTGCCCCTTTCTCCACAATCTGGTCTAGCAAGACCTATGTACCTAAATACTCACATTTTACAGAGGCCATAAACCATGAACAATATGCAACCCCCAGAGGGGGTTATCAGTGCTGGCACCAGGCCAGGCCTTTAGGTTTGATCTCATGGGCCCATCCCAATACAGAGGGCTTTTTGCAAAGCCCACGAAAGGTTCAGAAGTCTGATCCATATATGGGGGACAAAGAAACCAAAGGGTATAAAAAGAAAGCTTCCTCTATATTGGTTTGCTCAGGATTTGGAAACAGGCTCCCCTGAGTCACAGTACTAATACATCTGGAAATAAATGGGTTTTTCCTGTATCTCCGAGTACTCCTGTGTGTGTATTTTCTAGTCGCCTGGTAAATTCTGTAACACTTGTAGGAAGCACATGATTGGGTTTTGTTTTTTGAACCTCTGTGCCTCTTTATTGCTGAATTTAAGCCATTTACATTTAGGTTAAATATTAATGTATGAGGATTTCCTATAGCCATTTATCTTTTGTTTTCTGGTAGCTCTGTGTCTCCATTGGTTCTTTTCCTTTATGTTGCTGTCTGTTTGTTTGTTTGTTTGGTGACATTCCATGCTTCTTTCATCTGTTTCCTCTCTTATCAAACTATATGTCCTGGTGTGGGGATTTTTGTGTGTGATTATCATTAGGTTTATGAAAATTAAGTTGCATATATACTGAAGTTTTGTTTTTCTTTTGAGTACATCTGACCTACATCCTCCTTTGCCAATTTAGATTTTTATATCCTCCCCTTTGATATTTTTGTTGACACAAATTATCCCTATTTATGCTGTAAGTTTTTTGGTTCCCTTACTCATCGTTTTGTGACCTTATGTTCTTTGTTATGGATGGAATAGCTCCCTTGAGTATTTCCTGCATTGGAGGTTTCCTGGTGATAAAATCCCTTAGCTTCTGTATGTCTTGGAATATTTTCATTTCTCCTTCATATTTAAAGGATAATTTTGCTGGATATGTTATTCATGGCTGGAAATTTCACTCTTGCATATGTTTGAATTTGGTTTCACACTCTTCTGGCTTGTAGAGTTTCTAATGAGATATCAGATAAAATTCTGATGGGTTTTCCTTTGTAGGTCACTTCCTTCTTTCCCCTGGCTGCTTTGAGAATTTTTTATTTGTCATTAATTTTGACAGCTTCAATACCAAGTGACTTGGAGAGGGCCTCTTTGGATTGAGGAAACTACATTATCTGTTTGCTTTTTGGATTTTAAGATCTAGTTCTTTCCAAAGATTTGGGAAGTTCTCATCCACTACTTATTTCAACAGATACTCCATACCATGCTCCCTCTATTCCTCCTCCACAATGCCCATAATTCTAATAATTTTTTTCGGATGGAGTCAGATAAGTCTCAGATCTTTCAATTTTCTTTATGCTCAAGTGTCTCTATTCTTCCCCTGCATCATTTCTTGATTTCTTTCTTTGACAGCACTAATTATTTCCTGCATCTGGTTGGTTCTGTTTCAGTAGTTCACTTTTCTTTCTTTCTTTAAACAAATATATTTTTATTGATTTCAGATAAGAGGTGAGAGGGAGAGAGAGATAGGAGCATCAATAATGAGAGAGAATAATTGATTGGCTTCTTCCTGCACACCCCACACTGTAGATCAAGCCCCTAATCCAGGCATGTGCCCTAACTGGGAATTGAATCCTGACCTCCTGGTTCCTAGGTTGATAACCACTTAGCCACTCCAGTGTGTCATTAGTTTACTTTTTTGTTGTTGTTATTCCTCACCTGAGGATATTTTTTCCATTGATTTTTAGAGAGTAGAATGGAGGGAGGGAGACACAGAGAGAGAAACATCGATGTGAGAGAGTCACATTAATTGTTCGCATCCTGCACACACCTTGACCCAGGCCAGGGTTTGTGCCTGCAACTTAGATATGTGCTTTTGAGTGTTATCAAACTCAGGCCAACCCTCTATCCACTGAGCCAAAGCAGCTAGGGAAGTAGTTCACTATTAGTCTTAATTGCAGGCTTCATTTCCAAGATTTCTGATTGGTTCTTTTTAAAAATTTCAAACACTTTGGTAAAATACTCATTTTGTTCATTGATTTGTTTTTTTGAGTGCACAGATTTGCCTGTCAGTATTTTCTCACATCTCGTTGAATATTTTCAGTATTGCAATGTTGAAATCTCTATCCCCTATATCACATATCTCCATGTATTCCAGATTGCTTTCTGGGGATTTTTCATTTTCTTTTTGGTTATCCTTGTTACTGTGGTTGTTCATGGAGTTTGCTGTCCTTCTTTGCTTATGCATTTGTCTGTGAAGAGGTCTTTTTACTATTTTCCAGTAGATGGCACTGAATTGCAAGGTTTATTACCTCTGTGATCTCTCACTCTTGAACCTCCTTGGCTTCCATAATACAATACAGACACCTGCTTGTGGATGATGTTTGTTTTGCCCTCACCATAATGGTGACTCCTAAGGTGTCTTTAAACAGAAACACACATAAAACAAGTTTATGTATTGATTAATTAATGACAATGTGACCAGAAGTTCACAGACACCTAACTCTGTATTCTCCCTAGGAGCAATGGTTCCGTATTTGCTAATTCGGTGTTTGTAGGCACTTTATAGAAAACTAGAGGCCTGGTGCACTAATTCACTCATGGGTGGGGTCCCAATGAGGGTGAGGGAGGGTCCCGATGTGGGTGAGCGGTGGGATGCCCTTGCTGGCCCGGCATCTGGGTCCATCCTGCTGACATTAGCACTGATTGTTGGGAGCCATGTGGTGGCCACTTTTATATCTTTCCTTCCTTGCAGAGCACCTAGGGAAGGGAAGTGGCCATGGTGCTTGAGGCCAACTTCCAGGAGGCTGGTGGTGCTGTCAGCATCGTGTCGGCAGCACTGGTCCATTGGTGCCTGGCCCAATCTCCGGAGATTGGACCTGCAGAACTACTGAGGGAGTGAGTTGCTGCTGCCAGGCTGGTGGGCCACCAGGCCAGGTCTGTCAGCAGAGCAGAGCTCCCACTGTGGGAGTGCACTGACCACCAGAGGGCAGCTCCTTCACTGAGTGTGTGCCCCCTGGTGGTCAATGCATGTCATAGTGACTGGTCATTCTGTTTGTTCACTCATAACAGTCACTTAGGCTTTTATATATAAAGACTAGAGGCCCGGTGCACAAAAATTTGTGCACTCAGGGGGGAGGAGGGGTCCCTCAGCCCGGCCTGTGCCCTCTCGCAGTCTGGGACGCCTCGGGAGATAATGACCTGCTGGCTTAGGCCTGCTCCCGGGTGGCAGAGGGCAGGCCCAAAACCTAGGTTCAGTCCCTGGTTGGGCTCAGAGCAGGGCCGATTGGGGAGTTGGGGCGCCGCCCTCTGTCATGCACAAAGCAGGGTGGAACGGGAGGTTGCGATGCCACCCTCAGTCACGCTCAGGGTACGGCCTATTGGGGGGTTGGGGCACCACCCTCTGTCACACTCAAGTCAGGGTCGATGGGGAGGTTGCAGCGCCACCCCCTTTCATGCACAGAGCAGGGCCAATCAGGGGGTTGGGGTGCTGCCCCTGTCATGAACAGAGCAGGGCCCATCAGGGGGGTTGGGGCTCCGTACCCTGTCACGCACAGAGAAGGGCCCATCAGGGGGTTGGGGAGCTCCCCCCTGTCATGCAAAGAGCAGGGAGGATCAGGGGTTGGGGGGCCGCCCTCTATCACCCACAGAGCAGGGCCGATCAGGGGGTTGGGGCGCCGCCACTCACACTCAGGGCAGGGCCGATGGGGAGGTTGTGGCTCTACCCCGTCACACACAGAGCAGGGCACATGGGGGGGAGGGTTGGGGCGCTGCACCCTGCGACACACAGAGCTACAGGGCGATCAGGGGGTTGGAGAGCCCCCCCCGTCAGGCACAGAGCAGGGCTGATCAGGGGGTTGGGGCGCCTTCCCCTGTCATGAACAGAGCAGGGCGGATAGGGAAGTTGTGGCCCCGCCCCCTGTCACACACAGAGCCACAGGGTGATCAAGGGGTTTGGGCACTGCCCCCTGTCACACTGATCCCGGTCCCGGGAGGCCTCTCAGCTCCGCTGATCCCGGTGCTGGGAGGCATATTACCCTTTTACTATATAGGATAGAGGCCTGGTGCATGGGTGGGGGCTGGCTGGTTTGCCCTGAAGGGTGTCTTGGATCAGGGTGGGGGTCCCAAGTGGGGTGCTTGGCCATCCTGGGTGAGGGGATGATGGCTGTTTGCAGCTGGTCACACACCCTTCAGGGTGGGGGTCTCCACTGGGGTGCCTGGCCAGTCTGGGTGAGGGGCTGAGGGCTGTTTTCAGGCTGGGGGTGACTGAAGCTCCCAACTGCTCCTTTTTTTCTTTTCTTTTGTTTTATTCTGGGCCAGCTTTAGTTCTGGCTCCAGCTCTGAGGCCTCTGCTGCTGAAAGCAGGTATCTGGTTTGTTTGTGTTCTATAGTCGAAACACTGTATCAACTCCAGCTCTGAGATCCCGGCTCACTGAAAGCAGGTTTCTGGGCTTTTGTTTAGCTTGTATATTTGTAACTATGCTTCAAACTGCAAGCTCAGAGGCCAGCAAGTCAGGCGGGGAACGTTGGTTTCCTCTGTCACTGAAGCATGCAAGCCTCATGTTAGTTTCAAGCTGCCTGGCTGCTGGCCGCCATTTTGGCTGGCAGTTAATTTGCATATCGCCCTGATTAGCCAATGGGAAGGGTAGCGGTCGTATGCTATTTACCATGTTCCTCTTTTATTAGATAGGATAACTACCAAGAATAGGGATAATTGACTGTATATATATTTGTGTGTGTGAATATGTAGGTATAATTCCAGAAAAGAATATGAAAAGCTTTTCAATTTATTTTATAAGGTTAGAATACCTGGAGAAAAAGCAACATGAAATCTGACAAAGATAAAACTAAAATGAGCCTTATCAAGCAATCTTATTTATGATTATTTTGGTAGATTGGATTGGTAATTTTTCTCTGTTATTTATGTCTGCCTTCCCTGTCAGAAGATTGTATATCTCTGTCCATTGTCATGTAATGTGCAGTAACTCTCAGTGGCAGAAATATGATTCCTCATTCATATCAAGCTTGGCCACATAAATGGTTTGATCAATGAAATGTGAGTGAGCATGATTATGTGTAACAGTTCCCAGCAAAAGGCTTAGAGCTATTGCTGAATTTTGCTAGCTCGTTTGCCTTTTTTCCTGTAGTAATATCCTATATAATAAAGAGGTGATATGCAAATTGACCCTCACACCGTCATGCCATCACAAGATAGTTGTGCCCACAGCAGAGGTGGAGTTTCCATAACTAGCCATAACAAGCGATCAGCAGGAACCTGAGGCTGCATGGCACCAGGCCAGGGCGGGGGACCTGAGGTGGTACCCCCCCACCCCGGCACTGGGCCAGGGACCTGAGGACCAGTGGGGCTTGACAGGGGTCCTCAGGCTGCACCTCCCACCCAGCAGGGCTTGAATGGGGACCTCAGGCCATGCCCCCTGCCCAGCGGGGCTTGAAGGGAGACCTGAGGCATGCTCCCGGCCCCAGTTCTGGGCCGGGGGACCTCAGTCCATGCCCTCCATCCTGGCGCTAGGCTGGGTGACCTGAGGGTGTGCCCCTCACCCAGTGGGGCTTGACGGGAACCTTGATGTTGTGCCCATCACCTGGAAAGGCTTGATGGGGGCCCTGAGGCTGCACCCCCCCCCACAAAGTGGGGCTTGACGGGGGACCCTCCACCTGGTGGGGCTTGATGGGGATGGGACCAGCCAAGTCTGGATCTCGCCCAATGGGGGTGGGGCCAGCCAGGCCTGGGTCTTGTGTGATTTTGAAGTGCACACTGGTGGGCAGGGACTTGACTCTTGTTCCTGTGGCATGCCCCAGACTCTGACAGGAGGAAGATTTTCATATACATTTTACTAATTTTTTTTCATCTCTGACACTTCTATTATAGAGAAAGGGCAAATAGCTATATTAAAATATTTCCTCTAATTAATTCCCTTTTAATGTGCATGAATTTTGTGCAGTGGGCCTCTAGTAAAATATAAGGGCTGCTCTTAGTTTGGATTCCAGTGTGATGAAGGCAATGGAATGGAGCCACAGAACTACAGTCAACATGTAGACTGTGGGAAGTGAGAAAAATACATTCTTTGTTGTTATGCCATAGACATATTGGAGTGGTCTGTTCCCTTAGCTTTATCTAGCAAAAGCTAACTACTGAAAAGATTGATACAAATATCCCCTAAAAATAACAAGAACTTTAATAAAACATTTGTTTGATTCGATAAATTAAATTAAATATAAAATATTTATTTAAAAAATCTATTTTACTAAACCATAATAAAAAACCCCTGTGAAGATTTACTCCATAATTTAACAGTTTAGCAATATGAAAATTATTAATACAGTATAGCAATAAGTACAATAAAAACTATAACCATGTAAATTTACCATAAAAATCCATTTGATTAAATAGAAAAACCTTGCAAAATAAAACTGTTTAATAAACCTAGATTGAAATATACATTACTAATGTGATAAAAATAATTTCAGTAGTGAATTTTTACAGGTTTAATGTTAAGAATGTCTCTTCTTACTGCTATTTTCAACATTGTTCTGGAAATTATAGCCAATACCTTAAGGCGATACAGTGTAGTTTTAACCTTTGAAAAGTGGGAGAACAGATTATGTAACACATTTAGGGGACTGGCTGGAACATAATTAGAATGAACAATAATAAAAATATAATTATTATAGGCACAGGATTAAAAATGAACCTGCAGTAATTAGTTCTATTCATACATAGCAACAATAACATATTAATAAATTTAATGAAGCAACATACTATTTTACAATATTAGCAAAAATAAAAATTGCTTAGATCTAAATATATAGATGGATACATATTTAAAATTACACATATGCATTTAAAAACTGACTGGAATATTTAAAAATCTCAAGTAATATAATTTAGAAATTACCTATGAACATATAGGTGTGCTATTTTCACAAACAAACTTCTTTCCAAAGAATAACTTATTTTTCCCTGCCGACCCAGACCCAGTGCTAGGTACAAGCAAGGCACCATTTTGCCCCACCTGTTCCTAACTTTGCATTTGGTGAAATTGGTGAGCTCTCAGGAGACAAAGACCTTTGAAGATCATTAATTGCCACCTAGAAATTTTATTGGAAAGGACATCAAATAAGCCTCATTAGAAGGGACTGTATCAGGTGCCTAACCAAGAATGGACATCTCTTATCTACAAAGACTTTCTGAAGGCAAGAAGCCAGGGACACCAGAGGTACATAGCTATCCCAAGACATTGAGAAGGCCTGTATACTTACAGATAGATATTGAACTCAGAATCTATTTTGTTTAATTGTCTTTACCTTTACTAATTAGTCATAAGAATAATTGTCCTTTGGGCTTTTCTATATAGTCTAACTATGATTACTCAATATGTATAAGATAAATATTAATACTCTTCATGCCTCGTGTAAGTGTTATACTAGATGCCAAATGCAGAAAAATAAGACAGTAGGTACAATTCAGGTCATGATAGTTGAAAGGACAGAAATGATACAGAGTTGTTTTTGTTTTTACAATGAAGGCCACAAGATCCAACTGTCTTCTATTTACCTGCCCTTTCTTTGTGGGACAATTCAGCCTCAACTCATATCCCATTATGGATGAATAACAGGGTTTCTAAGGAAAGTAACCTCATAAATTCTTAACTGGGAAGGTCATGGTGGATAGTCATGCCCTTTGCTTTAAGCAAGCCCTTTTGTTTCTGTGCATCTAAGTCAATGCACCTTTGAAATGCTCCCTTTCACACCCCTCCTTTCACACCCTTTCTTCTAAAGTTTTACCACCCTTAAGGAAGCACATATTCTTAAATAACCTGTGATCTTATCTCCACCTTGCTTTTCCCCACATTCATGTAATCTTCCTTAGTTCCCTCCTTAATCTTAAATGCATTTAAAAACCTGCAAATTTATTCTCCAAAGTATTTATCTTACTGTGTTGAGATATTGCTTCCAGGTGAATCCTCTGTTTGGCTCAAATAAGTTTTTATAAAAATTAAAAATGGAATGATATAAATTTTAGAAGGCTTAAAAGGGCTAATTCCAATGTAACCCTGATATTTAGGGGCTAGCAATTGCAATCCATGCCAGCAAGCTCAGTGTATATTCTTGATAACCTATAATTAAGTCACTACCTCCTTCCCAGATACTGGTCCTGCAGAACCTGTTACAGAGGCCATAAAACTGTGAACAGTGAACTGCCCCCGAAGGGAGGGTTATTAATGCTGGTGCCAGGCCAAACTGTCAGATATGGCCTGGAGACACCCAACACCTGGGGGCCTTCTTGCAAGGCCTGCGAAAAAGACCAGAGCATAGTCCATATTTGGGGGACAAAGACCACAGGGAGATATAAAGAGAAGCCCCCTGCATGTTTTTTTACTCAGATTTGGAAAGTTATTCCCTGAGTCCACAGGCATACATAAAAAGTGTCCCTCCTTTTAAAAGAAAGCATTTCTTGGTTTTCTTTGATCTTCTGTAACAACATAAAATAAACTAAAAAAAAGAATATATTATGTTTATATTGAGCTATGGCTCTGCTTAATTCATCCTTCTTCAACAAATCAATAACACCTTGCAATTGTTCTTACTCCTCCTACAGTCAACTTAATCATTGGCATAGTTGCATCCTTAAAGGTAAGGTTTTCTGCTGGGCTAAGGAAGTGAGCTAACTTAAAACAACCATCCTGTGCCAAGGGATTTACATAGTCTCATTTAATCTTCTCCATGTTTCAGTAAACTAAGCAATACTATCTCCATTTAACATTTGAAGATGTGAAAAGTTGTCTTTTTCTATATTTTTTATGTTCCTGAAATATACTGTTTCTTCAATGGAATTAATTAGCCAAGTATAGTGTTTATGTACACCTCAAGTATGTACAAGACTAAAAGAAATTTAGTTATGTCATTTAATTCTGCCAGTGGGTAACATTTTTTCATTTATACATCACTATTTGCTATTTAGTTAATACTACTCTAATTAATTTATTTCAAAACTACTTATAGTTTTTTAAACCATCTTTAAGTTTCTTCCTAAATATTGACATTTCTTTCTTATAATGGTATTCAGAGTTCACTTGAGGGACTTGAGAACCTCAACAACTTGTGGTACACTTCTATTTCTATCTGTAACCATATACATGTATGGATCTATCTATATAATATCTATAAATTGCTCGGGTCAAGCCCCAGCAGATCCAGGGGTCCCCAAAGGTGTGGACAGAGTCCATGAAGAAGGAATGACACAGAGGCAGCATTCAGTTGATCAGCAGCCTAGCCAGGATCTCTAGCCAGGATGTCCAGCCAAGTTCTGTCTAGGTTCTCTTGCCATGTTCTCTCCCTAGGTTCTCCAGCCAGGATCTATGTTTTATTGTCTTGTTACATCTGTATTTATACCAGTTGATTTTAATCCTGTCAATTTCTATTCCAAAGGTTAGGGCGTTTCTTATCTCCATTCCAGGGAGTAAAGATTATGTAGCTTAAGCGTGATTGTTCATAGTTAAAGTGATTAACTACCCACCTGGCACTTAGTTAAGGGGTTTTATCCCCTCCCTAACTTCAGGGAAAGATCCCTACCTGGGGAAACAACCTTTCTCAGAGAGGTGGCCCTGGTTAAAACACATAGCACCAAGAAGGGGAGCAAACACATCAAGAACAGTATGCCATATACGCCAGGTCCCCCTAGACATATGCTGTGCAGATGTTTCTTCCCTGTAGCAACCATGTCAAGCAGCAAGGATGGACTGGCTTCTGGCAATAAATGTCTATATATCCATATTTATGTTTATGCATTTATCTCTTTCATTTATTTGAATTAGAATAATTTCATCCTATGAAACTACCTATATCTATAGAGATTACTTACTGCATAATAAAATAAAGTATGTATTTTCACATGACATGTGTGTATACTGTTTTTTTTTATCATAATCTGTACCTCAATCTAAACAATAATTCATAAAATACCAGTCAGAAGTATTTGCTTTCTATCCTCATCTTAATCTACTATCATTGTCCTGATATTTTCATCTTCTGTGGTCCTCTTCTGGGTCCCATGCTTAAAACAAAAAGCATGGTATTTTTCAACTCCTTGAAATTTGGCAAAAATTCTCAACCTCTTGCATAGGCCCAAATTTCAGATTTTAATGTACACCATATTAGAAAAGCTGGAGTTATGCAGGTCTTGCTATATATTCTCAGTGTTACAATATGGAGTCTTAAAATATAGACCCTAACAAAGTTCTGTTTCCTCTGATGTGTTAGCACTGAAAGTTGCCTGCTATAGTTTCTTCTTAATAGGTTAGAATTTTTTCTTTTCTCTGCTTTGACTTGTGGACGAAAGGGGCCACATGCTGACCTGACAAGCTCAGGGGAGGCCTGCATGGCAGTCTTGCAAACTCAGAGACCTAAAGTAACCAGAAATGATGGTCTGAAATTAAACTTTAACTGAAAGCAGTTATGGTGGGCAGTTATGTCCTACGCCAGTATCTTCACTGACAAGGTCAACCTTTACCTTAACTGAGCCTATCTGTCTTTTTGCATCTATGATAACATACCCTTGAAATGTCTGGGTAACTTGTAACTTCCCTTTTTCTGGAGCCCCTGGGGCACAACCAAATGTGCTGGGCACCAGGACAGATACCACAAATTCCTTCATTATCATGTCAATTGTCCCTGCACCCACCTAAGTATGTGTCCATCATTTTTCTTTTTATCCAATCCCAGGGGTTTCCCCTGCTTTACTTTATCCCACCTCCTTAATCTATCACCAATGAATTTCATGTAACCCACCTAAGTCCCTGATTTGATTGCAAATGTATAAATACAAATGTAACCCTGCCATTCTCCAGAGCATTATCTCAATTCCTTGAGGTTCTGCTTCCTGGCATATGTCCACAATTTGGCTCAAATAAACTCACAAAAATTCTTTACAGGTTTCAATGCTGTTTTTACTTTAACAGACTTTTAACTAATGACAAAACCTTCCAGGCTTAGATCTACCTCAAATTCCTCAACCTCTACATTTCAATATTCTAATGTTAATTTCTATGTCATACTGTGATATGTTCCATTAAGAGTTTGCCACTGGGATGGGGAGAGGGCTGTTATGTTTACTTGTGGTGAGGCATCCTCTGATTGTGCTATATTTTAAATGTTTACATATCTGTCCATCTCATCAGACCATGAGTTTCTCAAGGATAAGGATCATGTCCTGTTTATCTCTGTGTCCTCAGAACTAAATATGATGATGCAGAGTATATGCCAAGTTGATTGAGAGAACTGATGTAAAGGAAAAAGCCAATAATCATGAGGAAATAGCCTAAGTTTCCAAGTCCACCACCAAATTCTATAACTTAGGGCAAGTCAGTTGTAAGCTCTATGCTTCATTACCTCTACTGGAAAGGAGGTTGAAATACTAGATACTACTTATATCATTTTCTTTTTAAAATATCCTACATTGTATTTCACAGAACCAGAACAAATATTCCAAAAATGTATATGGAACCCAAAAGACCCAGAATAGCCACATCAATCTTAAGAAAGAAGAACAAAGTTGGAGGGATCACTCTACCTATCAAACTGTACTACAAGGCCATAGTAATCAAAACAGCATGGTACTGGCATAAAAACAGACATATAGATCAATGGAACAGAATAAAGCTAAGAAATAATCCCACAGCTTTATGGTTAATTAATATTTGACAAAGAAGGTAAGATAGTCCATTCAATAAATGCTGTAGAAAAATTTGACAGATAACTGTAAGAAAATAATACTAGACCACCTTCTACACCACACACAAGAATAAACTGAAAATGGATTAAATGCTTAAATGTTAGACTTGAAATCATAAAAATCCTAGAAGAAAACATAGGCAGTAAAACCTCAGACATTTCTTGTATCAATATATTTTTTTCTGAAATGTTTCCATGGGCAAGGAAAACAAAATAAGAAATAAACACATGGGACTACATCAAACTAAAAAGTTTTCATACAGCAAATGGAACCATCAACAAAATGAAAAGACAGCCCACTCTATGGGAGAACATATTTGGCAATAAAACATCTGACAAGGGGTTAATATCTAAAATTTATTTAAAAACATTTAAACCTCAACATTAAAACCCAAATGATCAAATTTAAGAATGGGCAAAGGACCCGAGTAGACATTTCTCCAAAGAGGACATACAGATGTCCAGTAGACAATGAAAATATTCTCAGTGTCAGTAATCATCAGAGAAAGTTGGCGAGGATGTGGAAAAATAGAGAACCCTCACGCATCGTTGGTGGAAATGCACACTGGTGCAGCCACTGTGGACAGCAGTATAGAGTTACCTCAAAATATTAAAAATAGAGCCGTCTTATGATCCAGCAATTTCACTTCAGGAAATATACCCAAATAATTTCAAAACACTATTTTGAAAGAATATATGCACCCTATGTTCATTGCAATATTATTTACACTAGCCAAGTTTTGGAACCAGCCCAAGTGCCCATCAGTAGATGAGTGGATAAAAAGTGGTGGTATATTTACACAATGGAATACTACTCAGCTGTAAGAAAAGAAGGAAATCTTACCTTTTGCAACAGCATGAATGGATCTAGAGAATATTATTCTAAGTGAAATAAGCCAGTCAGAGAAAGACAAGTATCACATGATCTCACTAATATGTGGAAGCTAATGAACAATAAACTAACACACAAAATAGAAACAGACTCATATATATATATAGAGAGAGAGAACAGACTCATAGCTGTCAGAAGGGAGGGGGGTTGGAATTGGGTGAAAAGGTGAAGGGATTAAGCAAAGAAAATTAACTCATTGACACAGGCAAGAAAATTGTGATTATAAGAGGGAAAGGGGGTGGGAGGATATAGACGAAGGTAAAGGGGTATAAATGGTGATGGAAGAAGACTTGACTTGGGATGGTGAACACATATTACAATATACAGATGATGCATTATAGAATTGTACACCTAAAACCTATATAATTTTAGTAACCAATATCACTCCAATAAATTTAATACAAATTTTAAAAAAAATATTTTTCATTGATTTCAGAGAGGAAGGGAGAGGGAGAAAGAGATAGAAACATCAATGATGAGAGAGGATCATTGATCAGCTGCATCCTGCACTCCCTACACTGGATCAAGCCCACAACCTGGGCATGTACCCTGACTGGGAATCGAACCCTAACCTCCTAGTTCATATGTCGATGCTTAACCACTGAGCCAGGCTCAATACAAATTGTAAAATATCTCCTACAATAGCGGTCTCTACAGGTGTTCAATGCATATTTCTTGATGTATATACTATTACTTTGGTCTTCAAATTTCTCCTGGGTAGGGAAACCATTAGCTATAAATTATGCTTAATTGACACCTATATTTATAATGCCACTCATGAGCAGAATGCCATTTTTTAGCAGAATGGGATACATTTTCTGACTTCTTGAAATAATAACTGCTACTTAAATTCTTTAGTTGGTAGAGACAAGGAGAGTAGGCCAATCTTGCCTTGATAGTGTGTAGCCATGGAAGATATAAAATTGAGTTCAGAAATTCTAAGAAAAAAGAACTTACATAGAATTGCATATGATGCACTAGTATTAAAAGGGAACTTCACATAAAAGATCTAGTTAAGAATTGTTTTCATTTCTTATTTTTCCAGGATGATGTTCACATAATATTCTTATTATCAATTAACAAACTCACTGGAGGCAACAAAATTGCCCAATTAGCCAAAAGTATTTGCACCAAACAATATATATTCCAAATAAGCTACTCTAAGAAGGTCATTTTTCCTGTCTAATTATTTGAACATTATGCTTGAAATATTGAACGATAATACATTTCTGTCTCATGATTATGAGTACTTTAGGAAAAAAGAGGCCAAAAACTCTTTTCAATTGTACCCCTACCTATTTTACAGAATAACATGGAGAAAACGTCTTACTTGATGAAGTAAACACTCTGCTCTAGAGACCTTCTTATACCATTTGTAGTTTCGTAAAGTTTAATTATACTTTCTTTCCAAGACTTACTATATTAAATTTAGTGTTGGATATATTTTTCATAATTAACTCCCAATTTTAGGGTTTATAGATTCAACTTGAGAAATATCTTAGATTGGAAATTTTCAACTCAATATATTTTAGTATGTTTATCTCAACTTAGCATGTAGATGCTTTTATTACATGTTAAAATAACAAGGAATGCAAAAAAGGAATAATTTATAAATCCTTGTGAGCAGGCAGTGAGTAGAATTTGTTTTTCTGAATGTTCTGTACATGATATAAAATCTTATAATTGTTTTCATTTCCAAGGTACTTGTCTGAGGGTATGCAATTCCATTTTAGTTATTCCTGTCATTTACTCCCTTTCTTATACCCTATGCTTACTCTTACCATAGCACATGGCCTGGAATTTTGATACCAGTTCAAATATCCTCATTGGACCAATGCCTACCGGGGTACGACTTTCTCATGTTAAGTGGCATGTGCACATTTGCTAACATTCCACTGGGTAAGTCATAGGACTAAGCCCAAAGTTAGTGTGGCAAGGAGGTATATATACACCACAAGTAAAAGAGAGAGAAAAATTCTATTTCTCATACAATATAGAAATGACTTAACTTCTTTGAGTTACTGCTAATTGTGGATACAGTCTATGCTTTATGCACCACTGCATATTCCATGCACCGTGAAATTATTTCAGTAGGTGGTCAGCTTATTTGTTTTGGTTTTCTTTCATGAATGATTACATCAGATGTTTAAATTAATTAATGTAGCTTTAGAGGTTATCGAATATACTGTATATATGATTACTACTTCAATTTCTATTTGGTACTAAAATGACATTATAAAAATGTTGCCCCTGGAGCTAAACTGTCAGTGTTTTAATCCCAAGACTTCCATTTACATGGGCAAGTTGTTAAGCTTTGATGTACCTCAATTTCTTTATCATTAAAGGGGGTCTAAGTGGATCACCAACCTCATGGAGTGGTTATGAGCATCAATTGAGTTAATGAAAGGCACTTAGAACAGGTCTAACACATGTCACGCAATATGACTATTGAGTATCATCATTACTAGGCATCTAATTAGGAAAATTACATGTATCAATTCTAATTTCAATAACCTATGAGTTTGTATTATTTCCCTGTTTTACGTATAAAGTCATCAACTACTAAATTAAATATTTAGAAATTAACTAAAATTTATATCCTTCCAATACCAACAAACTATTTCATGAAAGCTACAACTTTCAGATCTATACTAAATAGATGTTCAAGGATGAATTTTGAATATTTGTAAGTGGGAGCTAAATAAGCTTTCAATATTTGTTCTCTACCTCAAAATTTAAAAATAGTCTTAAAGAATTATTGGATTCTTTGTCCCCCTGCATCTGGGAGAAAGCCACCTCTGAGTTCCTGACCCAATGCCAGTGATAATTATAATAAAGATACTATAATTTAAAAAATAATCAAAAACTACCTCAATGCTTTTGAGGTCTTAATGTATTTTAGTTCAGTGAATATTTACATATACTATATTCACTATATACATATATAGATTATCTTCTCTATTTAAGCAATTTCTTTTTTTCCCCTTAAACAGTGCATATTTATTCCTCACAGTCCTGGAGGCTGGGAAGAAAAAGATCAAGGTGTTGGCAGATTCTCTGTCTAGGGAGAGCTTGCTTACTGATTCACAGATGGCCATCTTTTTGCTGTGTCTTCACATGGTGGAAGGAACAAGAGAGTTTTCTGGGACCTCTTTTTAAAATAGTATTTTTCAACTACAGTTTACATTCAATATTATTTTGTATTAGTTTTAGGTGTACAGCATAGTGATTAGACAATCATATACTTTACAAAGTGTCCCCCCTCAATATTTCTGGTACCCACCTGGCACCATACATAGTTATTACAAATATTATTGCTTTTATTATCCATGCTGTACTTTACATCCCTGTAACTATTTTGTAACCACCAATTTGTGGGCTATCTTTTATAGTTTTCAAAATACTTGAAAATGAATTCTAATTTTGACAATACGATAATCATCAAGAAAATAGCTTTTTTGTGCATTGGACCTATTGTAGTGCTTGTTTTTTGTGTGTTATCCAGGAATGTTATTTGTTAGTGGAAATGTCTGTCAGAATTTCAGAATAAAAGCTGTGAAGTGTGGGCTACTACTGAATGACTGAGTTCTAAACTCTGTGATGTTGTTTTTTCCTACTCACCATGTAAACAGATCATAATTTTCCCTCTAAGAACCCTGAGCTCTTTCTTTTTTAAAAAATATTGTTGAATATTACAGATGTCACCCTTTTTTCCCTCTTTGACCCCCTCCACTTGGTTCCTGTCCTGCCCTAGGCCTTTACCACCCTATTGTCTGTGCCCATAGGTAATAAATATATGCATATAAGATTTTTGGTTAATCTCTTCCCGCTTCCCTCTCCCCTTTCCTCTGAGATTCGTCAGTCTGTTCCATGTTTCCATGCTTTTGATTGTATTTTATTCATCAGTTTATTTTGTACATTAGATTCCTTGTTCATTTAATTTGATTTTAGGATTCCGTTGTTGATAGATATATCTTCATTGCCATTTTCTCCTCCTCCTCCTCCTCCTCCTCCTCCTCCTCCTCCTCCTCCTCCTCCTCCTCCTTCTTCTCCTTCTCCTCCTCCTCCTCCTCCTTGTTCTCCTTCTCCTTCTCCTTCTCTTCTCCTTCTCCTTCCTCCTCCTCCTCCTCCTCCTTCCTCTTCCTCCTCCTCCTCCTCCTCCTCCTTCTTCTTCTCCTCCTCCTCCTCCTCCTCCTCCTCCTCCTCCTCCTCCTCCTTCGTCTTCTTCCTCCTCCTCCTCCTCTCCTTCTTATTTTTCTCCTTCTGCTTAATCTTCTTAAAAAATACCCTTCAACATTTCATGTAATACTGGTTTAGTGGTGATGAACTCCTTTAGCTTTTACTTTTCTGTGAAGCTTTGTATCTGACCTTTAAATCTAAATGATAGCTTTGCTAGGTAGTGTAATATTGGTTGTAGGTCTTTGCCATTCATCACTTGAATATTTCTTGCCATTCCCTTCTGGCCTGCAAAGTTTCTGTTGAAAAGTCAGTTGACAGTTATATGGGTGCCCCTTGTAGATAATTAGCTGCTTTTCTCTTGCTGTGTTTAAAATTGTCTCTTTGTCTTTAACTTTAGGCATTTTAATTATGATGTTTCCTGGTGTGGGCCTCTTTGGGTTCATCTTGTTTGGGACTCTCTATGCTTCCTGGGCTTGTATGTGTATTTCTTTTACCAGGAAAGGAGATTTTTCTGTCATTATTTCTTCAAATAGGCTTTCAATAATTTACTATCTCTCTTCTCCTTCAGGCACCGACATAATGCGATTTGGGGTATGCTTGAAGTTGTCCCAGAAGCTCCTTACACTATCTTCATATTTATTTTTATTCTTTTTGCTCTTCTGATTGGTTGTTTTTTACTTCCTTATATTCCAAATTGCTGATTTGATTATCAGAGTTCTCTATTCTACTGTAGAATCCCTGTGAAGTATTCTTTCTTTCAGTTAGTGTATGCTTAATTTTTGACTAATCCTTTTTTGTGTCTTTGAAATTCTCACTAAGATCCTTGACTAACTCCCTTGATGCTCTCATTAAGTCCCTCAAAGTTCTTATTAAGATCCTTGAGTAACCTCATAACCATTGTTCTGAACTCTGTATCCAGTAGTTTGCTTGCTTCCATTTCTTTCATTTGTGACATTTTTTATTAATTAAATATTTATTGTTCAGATTATTACATTTGTTCCTCTTTTTCCCCCCATAACTCCCAGTTCCCACCCCACCATCCGCTCTCACTCCCTACCCACTGTCCTCATTCATAGGTGCACGATTTTTGTTCAGTCTCTTCCCAAATCTCCCACACCTCTTTCACCCCCAAGAATAGTCAGTCCATTCCTGTTCTTTGCCCCTGATTCTATTATAATCACCAGTTCATTCTTTTCATCAGATTATTTATTCACTTGATTTTTAGATTCACTTGTTGATAGATGCATGTTTGTTGTTCATAATTTGTATTTTTACCTTTTTCTTCTTCTTCCTCTTCTTAAAGGATACCTTTCAGCATTTCATATAATACTGGTTTGGTGGTGATGAACTACTTTAGCTTTTTCTTATCTGTGAAGCTCTTTATCTGACCTTCAATTCTGAATGATAGCTTTGCTGGATAAAGTAATCTTGGTTGTAGGTTCTTGGCATTCATCACTTTGAATATTTCTTGCCACTCCCTTCTGGCCTGCAAAGTTTCTGTTGAGAAATCAGCTGACAATTGTATAGGTACTCCCTTGTAGGTGACTGACTTTCTTTCTCTTGCTGCTTTTAAGATTCTCTTTGTCTTTTGCCCTTGGCATTTTAATTATGATGTGTCTTGGTGTGGTCCTCTTTGGATGCCTTTTGTTTGGGGTTCTCTGCACTTCCTGGACTTGTAAGTCTATTTCTTTCATCAGGTAGGGGAAGTTTTCTGTCATTATTTCTTCAATTAAGTTTTCAATATCTTTCTCTCTCTCTTCTTCTGGCACCCCTATAATTCAGATGTTGGTACGCTTGAAGTTGTCCCAGAGGCTCCTTACACTATCTTCATATTTTTGCATTCTTTTTTCATTTTGCTTTTCCAGTTGGGTGTTTTTTGCTTCTTCATATTTCAAATCTTTGACTTGATTCTTGCGATCCTCTAGTCTGCTGTTGGGAGTCTGTATAATATCCTCTATTTCAGTCAGTGTATGCTTAATTTCCAGTTGGTCCTTTATCATAACATTGAGGGTCTGACTATATTTCTTGAGGATCTCACTACATTTATCGGCGGTCTCACCAGTCTTTTTGAGGGTCTTACTAAATTTATCGGTGGCTTCTAGAAAATTCTGGAAAAACCTGAAAAGTGTGGTTTTGAACTCTATATCCAGTAGTTTGCTTTCCTCCATTCCTGTCATTTGTGTCCTCTTTCTTTGTCTCTGCATTTTCTATGCTTCCCTGTGTTGATAAAGTGGTTTTCTGTGCTAAGCGTCTTCTAGGACCCAGTGGTTCAGCCTCCCCAGTTACCTAAGGAGGACACTCTTGGTGCACCCCCTTGTGGTCTTTGTGCACATTCTTGTTGTAGTTAAGCCTTGATTGTTGTAGTTAACACTGGGAAGGAATGACCTCCAGGCCAATTGGCTGAGAAAATCAGCTGTGTCTACAGTGGGAGAACTTCTGTGCTGGAGTAACCCCTCCGGGGCAAGACTTGCTTCAGTGGGGCTTTGGTGCTCACTGGGTCTGCCCCCTGAGTGTATCCTTTAAAGGTCCGAGGAGCTGCAAACTGGATGTTCCCATTCTGACCACTGGGGACACCCGCTCCTGGATCTCTAGGGAGGTGCTAATCTACCCTTGCCTGCGGCTACCAAGCAAAAACCTCTGTGCAGGGCTTGGGCGGGACGGGGCGGGTCCCACGGGATCCACAGGGTGGAATGAGCAGTTATAGCTGCTCTCAGTCCTGGCCTCAGAGGCTCTGCTTCTCAGTGTCTGGGTAATCGCTGCAAGCACCTCCGAGAGAAAGCTGCCCTCAAGTTCCGACCGATGCCAGACAGTCCCTCTTCTCCCATATGAGTCTGGGTCCCCAAAGACTCGACTGGAACTGGAGCTCAGAGCCTGAGACTCCCTCCCGATTGAAAAAGACAACTGCACCCTCAGCCGCCAGCCCACTCCGCATGCACCTCCGCACCTTAGTATTTTACTTCCGCACCGCTCCTCCTCTGAGTCTCGGTAAGCTTTTCTCTTTCCTTCTAGTTGTAGAATTTCCACTCAGCTAGCCTTCCTGTGGTTCTGGATGATGTCCGTTCCGTCTTTTATTTGTATTTTTGAAGTGGTTGTGTGAGGCAGCAAACTTCGGTGTTTACCTATGCCGCCATCTTGGGTTTTTCATTTTGTGACATTTTTTTTGTTTCTGCATTTTGGCTTCTTCCTTGTGTTTGTTTTATCTATTGGGTAGAGCTTCTATGTCTCCTTGAGTTGGTAGAATGGCCTTGTGTAGTAGGTGTCCTATAGGGCCCAGTGGCTTAACTTCCCCAGTCACCTGAGCTGGGCACTCTAGGTTTACCCCTATGTGGGCTCTTCCTACAATCTTCTTGTAGTTGAGCCTTGATTTCTGTTGGTGTCACTGGAAGAAATTGACCTCTGTACCAATAGGCTGTGAGGACCAGCTGTGAGTACAGTGGAAGAGCTGCTGTGCAGGAGACACCCCTATGGAGCAGGACTTGCTTCAGTGGGGCATTGGTGCTCACTGAGTCTGCCACTTGAGTGTGTTCTTTGTGGATGTGTAGAGTTGTAATCTGGTATGGTCTGAAGCTGTCCACCAGGTACACTGGCTCTGGGGCCAGCCAGGAGGTACAAAGTTAGCCACTGCCTGGGGCCACCTGGCAGGAGCTGCAGAGATATATGAAGATCTCTTGACATGTACTTTGATTGGACTTGGAAATACCCAGGTGAGGCCCAGATGTGAAACAAGGCAGGCTGGAGCTAGTACCAGGTCTTGGGCTTCCTATTGATAGGTTTTGAGCATGCTGATGCCAGTTGCTGCTTGTTTGATAGATTTTAGGAGAGTCTGAAGCTTGAACCAGGACAGGCTATTCGTATGGAACAGCCACTGCAAACAGCTTGGGTAGGGCTGCAAATTGGATGGGGTGGGGGTCTCAGGGAATCCCCAGGGTGAAAAGAACACTGTGCAATGCTGATGGAAACCCAGATATGGCTGTTAGTTAGCTCTGAATGGGGAGGTTTCAGATAGGAACAATGATCCCTGTGAGCACCCCCAGTCAGGGAAAAAGCCACCTTGAGTTCCTGCCCCAATGCCAGACAATCCAGTTCTTCCCCATATGTACCTAGATCCCCCAAAGCTACTGCCTAGTGCTGGAGCTCAGAGGAAGCAGGACCATGTAAGTGCCTGCCACAGCCCTTTAAGAGGATCACCTGTGACTCCAGCAGCCTCCATTTACTCAGCTACAATCCCCGCTGGTTTTTCCCATCTCTGGAACCCTGGGCTGGGGGTCTGGTGTGGGGCTGGGACCCCTTGCTCCTCAAGGGAGTCTTCCTCAGCCATGATATCTCTCCTGGTTAAAAAAATGCCACATGTGGGTATTAGACTAGCTTGTTCCATGCCTCCTCCCCTCCTAGCAGTTTCCCTGTGCTTTCTTCTTCAATTATCTAGTTGTCTGACTTCCATTCAACCAGCTTTCAGGCAGTTCTGAATTACGGTTGCTCTGTTTTTTAGTTATAATTTTGATGTGGTTCTGGGAGGCAGTGAGTACAATGATTATCTACCTACCATCCTGGTTCTCCTATCCCTGTGATCTTTCTGATGACCTTAATAAATCCTGTCTTCTCACTATATTTCTTTTGCACATCTTTTTAAATGTTAATCTGCCCCCCATCCAAAGTCAAGGCTATATCAAGATTTTGTAACTTAGAAATCCACACATGAAACCTATATGTTCATGTTGACCGATGTCACCCAATAAAATTTAATTAAAAAATAAAGTAGTTCAAGTTGAAGTCAAACATCGTAGGAAACATCAGCAGATATGCTTTTGATAAGCAAGCAAAACTATCTTTATTTGGAAACTTCTACTTGGTCCAAATGAGTAAGAAGAAAACATCTTAAATTTTAAAAAAAGAAGTAAATATGCACAAAAGTCTATGTGCTCACACATACAAGCACACACAGAGATATGTTCCTCTACCCTAAATTAAAATCATTCACTCATTCAAAAAATGTTAATATGCATTTTATTAGGGTAATTTATGTATACATCTCTCAGTTAATTAATTAGTACCTAAGATGATGAACTTCTGTCCCATCAAGTAAGAAGTTCCCCTCCTCCTCCTCCTACTCCTCCTCCTCCTCCTCCTCCTTCTCTTCCTCCTTTTCATTTCCCTCTTCAGTCAGATCATGGAGGTTAGTGTTTAGGAATTTATGCAAAATTGATGCAAGCAGAGTGTGTGCTTAGGCTGAACCTGGAGAGCAATGAAAGAGTTCCAATAATGTGCTGCCATCTGACACATTGCACCCTCTACATTAGTGCTGAAACAAAATCAGATTTCCTACTGCAGCTCCTCAGAACATGCCCATGTATATAATACCTTATATTTTTTTTGGTTAGCTAAGCTTAGGTTACTATTTGAGAAAATACTGGGCAGGAAAATTGGCATAGCTAAGGAAGTTGTTTTTTTAAAAAAATTATAAAATACAGAGAAGGTTGAAAAAAAGTGATGAGATCACTCATAATATCACCATCCAGAAATAACCACAGTTAATATTTTAGATTTTATTCTTCCAGACTTTTTTCTAGGTCTTTATATGCAAATTATATAGATATAAATACATATAGGTATACATACATAGATATGGATATAGACTGATATAGATTCTATTTTAAAATGGCATACTATCATATTCATTCTATTTAATACCTATATTGTTATTGTAATAATATATTGTGATTCTTTCTGTCATCATCTTTTGAAATGCATATAGCACAATTTATTTAACCAATGTGCTTATAACTCTAACTGATATAAAACCAAACATCTAAATTTTAGTGAATCAATTCAATTAGACTTTATTTGTGCCTTATATTTCTGTTGAATGGAAGGCATTTCTTTTACCTGGTGACCTCAGCCCCTACTATCTTCTGACTCTGCTCTCCTTTAGGGTCTTTCAATCTGCTGCTGGGCACAGAGCATGAATATCTCCTTTGGGGGTTTTATACTGATCAGACCTTGAAATAGCATTCATCATATCTTTTTATAGCTAAAGCCTTTTCACAATGGAAGAGAGAGATCAAATATGTGACAGACAACTAGCCATCTTTACCACAAAATGGTTCATATTTTGTCACTAAAATAAATATCACCATAAAAACTTTAATCTACTGCACTGCTTTAAATTATCCTTTTATTTATAATATACTTTGTTTACTATATTGCTGCTTTGTAATTGCAATTATTATGGTTTTTTAAGAATATATTTTTATGGATTTCAGAGAGGAAGGAAAAGAGAGAGAGCTAGAAAGATCAGTGATGAGAGAGAATCATTGATCAGCTTCCTCCTGCTTATCCCCCACTGGGGATTGAGCGATCAACCCAGGCACATGCCCTGACCAGGAATTGAACCATGACCTCCTGGTTCAAAGGTTGAAGCTCAACCATTGAGCCATGCCAGCTGGGCTCATTATATTTTTTATCAATAAAAATGATTCAATTTGATATTTTTACTTAAATTTAACTTTTTGGCCATTAATTTTAGCATATTTCCTTTTTATTATAATAAAATCATAATAAATGTGTTCATAATAATAAAGCTATATATATTACAAATTGTTTCCTTGATTCTGTCCCTCATGTATCAAAGAGAGTTAATATTCATAATTTACTCTATTTTCTAGTATGATTTTTTTATTATATTAAGCCTATAAATGTTAACTTTTTTTGTTTCTTTATTAAAATTATATTATAGCCTCCTTGGTAGTCCACAGAGTCTTTGCTTAATAAGGAAATAAATAACATCTCAATCCTAAATTTCTGGGTCTAATTCAGTCTTTTAAATAGTGAACACAAAGAGTTTATGATATTTTCTGCCTCCTAAAATCATCAAAAACATTTTGTAGGAAACCCCTACTTATTAGTGTAAAATAATAACTCTTTGTTTTGTTTTCATGTTTATTTTTAAAAATTAAATCTTGGTAGGGGCATGATTTAATTTTCCTCTCCTGTTTACGTCATTTGAACCACTTTTCCCCTATTTTTTCTCATTTGTATATATTTTATATATTCTGGATTATATTTTTTGCTTTATACATTTTGCACGTATCTCTTCCTATCTGACACATGTCTTTAATGTTGTAGATTTCTTTGTCATATACACATTGTACATCTTAATGCACTTGAATTTATAGAAAATGCCTTTATGGCTTTTACTTTTTAATTCTTCTGTCAGGTTTTAATGTTAATATATTTATATTTCTCAATCCTTATGAGTTTTGATTATTTTGTGTTTAATAAATAATTTCCTAACCCTAAAGGCATGAAATTATTTTACTTTTTTATTTTTAATAAATCTTTATAGTTAAGATTATTACAGATGTTTCTCTTTTTCCACCCATAGCTCCCCTCCACCCAGTTCCCACCCCACCCCCTGTCCATACCCCCCCTCACTGTCTTCGTCCATAGGTGTAAGACTTTTGTCCAGTTTCTTCCTGCACCCCCACACCTCCTTCCCCCCAAGAATTGTCAGTCCACTCCCTTTCTATGCCTCTAATTCTATTCTATTCACCAGTTTATTCTGTTCATTAGATTTTTACATTCACTTGTTGATAGATATCTATTTGTTGTCACTTTGTTGTTCATAATTTTTATCTTTACCTTTTTCTTCTTCTTCCTCTTCTTAAAGAATACCCTTCAACATTTCATATAGTATTGGTTTGGCGGTGATGAACTCCTTTAGCTTTTTCTTATCCGTGAAGCTCTTTATCTGACCTTCTATTCTGAATGATAGCTTTGCTGGTAAAGTAATCTTGGTTGCAGGTTCTTGCTATTCATCACTTTGAATATTTCTTGCCACTCACTTCTGGCCTGCATAGTTTCTGTTGAGAAATCAGCTGACAATTGTATGGGCACTCCCTTGTAGGTAACTAACTGTTTTTCTCTTGCTGCTTTTAAGATTCTCTCTTTGTCTTTTGCCCTTGGCATTTTAATTATGATCTGTCTTGGTGTGGTCCTCTTTGGATTCCTTTTGTTTGGGGTTCTCTGCACTTCCTGGACTTGTAAGTCTATTTCTTTCATCAGGTAGGGAAAGTTTTCTGTCATTATTTCTTCAAATATGTTTTCAATATCTTGCTCTCTCTCTTCTTCTGGCACCCCTATAATTGGGATGTTGGTACGCTTGAAGTTGTCCCAGAGGCTCCTTGCACTGTCTTCATATTTTTGTATTCTTTTTTCCTATTGCTTTTCCAGTTGGGTATTTTTTGCTTCTTCGTATTTCAAATCTTTGACTTGATTCTTGCGATCCTCTAGTCTGCTGTTGGATCTCTGTATATTATTCTTTATTTCAGTCAGTGTATGCTTAATTTCTAATTTGTCCTTTTTCATATTCTTGAGGGTCACACTATATTTCTCAGAGGTTTCTAGAAGATTCTTGAGTAACCTTATAACCGTGGTTTTGAACTCTATATCCAGTAGTTTGCTTTCCTCCATTTCTTTCACTTGTGACCTGTTTCTTTGTCTCCACATTTTGGCTGCTTTCCTGTGTTGTTAGAGTGGCTTTGTGTGCTAGGTGTCCTATAGGGCCCAGTGGATCAGCCTCCCTAATTACCTGAGGTGGACACTCTTGGTGCACGGCTTTGTGGGCTGTGTGCATAGTCTTGTTGTAGTTAAGACTTGATTGCTGTTGGTATCACTGGGAGGAATTGACCTCCAGGCCAATTGGCTGTGAGGATCAGTTGTGTCTCCAATGGGAGAACTTCTGTGCTAGAGACACCCTTATGGGGCAGGGCTTGCTTCAGTGGGGCTTTGGAGCTCACTGAGTCTGCCCAGGTTTTTAGGTGGAGAAAGGCCAGGCCATTCATGTGCAAAAGCCTCTGCGCACAGCTTGGGTGGGGTTGTAAATTGGGTGGGGAATCACCAGGGCAGAGCAAAATGCAATGGCTGCCCATCTGCTCTGCCTCATAGAGGCCCCAGGTTCTGCATCCTGCGCCCCATGCCAGAACAATTACCGCTGCAAGTACCTCTGCGAGAAAGTCGCACTCACGCTCCAGCCCTATGCCAGACAGTCCAGTTTCTCTCCATATGAGTCTGGGTCCCCAAATTCTCAATTGGAACTGGAGTTCAGAGCAGTTGGGACTTTGTTTCTCCCTCCTGATTTAAAAAGACAACAGCATACCCAGCTGTCAGCCCCTTTTGCGCGCACCTCCGGACCTCCGCACTTCCACACCTCTGCACCTCCTACCAGACTCAGTGCCCTTGAAGCATCCATCTTATATAAGAACTGCTGTTTGAAACTTTGGCCCTGCTATTCTGGATTCTGTCTTAAATAATAAGGAATATAAGACTACTCCCATTCCAGAGAGGCTGTAAACTATGCCCCAAACAGAGTTGTCAGTGCTGACACGAGGCCAGGCCTTGAGGTATGGTCTCATGGCCCATTTCCAGCATGCAGGCCTTCTTTCTCAGAAGGCCCGGATATCTCATTCCAAATTTGGGAGACAAAGGGCTATAAAAAGTATAAATAAAGAGAGTTTCCTCCATGTTGGGGGGCCCAGAATTTGAAAGACACATATTTCTCTGGGCCTGCACAGAATTTAATAATAAAATGTAACTCCCTTTCTCTAAGCGTGGCTTGGTTTTTCTTTGGTCTTCTGCAACACCCTTTTGTCTTTCCTTCTAGTTGTAGAATTTCCATTCAGCTGGCCTGCCTAAGGTTCTGGATGATATTCATTTGTCTTTTAGTTGTAGATTTAATGTGGTTGTGTGCAGCAGAAAATTCAGGTGTTTAGCAATGCTGCCATCTTGGTTGTCTCTCTATTTTACATTTTTATAATAGTTTGATTTTTTTTAAGATATTTTTTTGATTTATTTACAGAGAGGAAGGGAGAGGGATAGAGAGTCAGAAAATGGAAGAGAGAGAAACATCGATCAGCTCCCTCCTGCACACCCCCAGTGGGGATGTGTCTGCAACCAACGTATATGCCCCTGACTGGAATCAAACCTGGGACCCCTCAGTCTGCAAGGCGACGCTCTATCCACTGAGCCGAATCGGGTGGGGCTAGTTTTGATTTTTCATATTTAGATGGGGCACCAGACAAGCCATTCCATACTGAGCCAGAAACTTAGAATAAGGAGAAGGAGAAGTCTGATTGGGGATGTTTTTCACAAAACTTTCTCATACTGGCAGGGAGAAAAGAAGCTAATGTTTATTATAGGTTGGAATTGGGGGGGGTGGGATGGATGGTGGTGGTCACAGTCATGAGGAACAGGGTATTGTGTTAGTGATGGCAGTGTATAATAATGAATTTGATTTCCTTTTTACATGGTAGACTATGGAATATTGTTAAACTATTGTCAGGATTGTCAGCTCAAGATGGGAACATTTATGCCACAACTGTTACAGTTTTTCCTTTAACAACTTGGTCTAGAACAGCGTTTTTGGGTATTGGAGATACTAGAGAAGTGAGGTTTCACTCTATTTCACTGATGATTCACTTCATGTTATATTTGCCCCATGCTAAAGTGAGATATTTGTAATAAGGGCAATTGGGTATGGTGTACATGGATATTATGTTCAAAATTTTTCTGTAAATCTGGAAATATTCTAAAATAAAACATCCATTAAAACAACACTCAAAATCCTAGGAAACGGTAATATCTGAACATAGTGGAATGGACCACTGAAATGACGGGGGAGTATGGGAAGTGGCTTAGAGGAAACACCACCTCCCTGCCATATGCTGGACTATAATGGAACTAGAGGAAATGAGAGAGAGAGAGAAGTGAGTTTGGGAAAAATTTCAGGAGGTAAGAGGAAGGTCTCTTTTCTATAACCAGAGCGTCTGAGACTTCTGCATCCTCTCCCACCCCCGCCCCTCCTGGATGGTCAAGCTGAGGCTTTGTGATGTCAAGCCACACCATGGAAACCACAGATTTTGTTCAACCTGAGCTGAAGGGAGTGGCTCCTCTGACCTAAAGAGTATATATAGAGGCCAGGACCCTTTGAGGAGTGTCTGTTGCCACAAGGTAGCCAAACTTACTAAGAAGATATTATAGACTAGTGGAGATAAGGAATAAGACTCCAAACACAAGGATGGATGAAGAAACTGCAAGTCCTAAAGTGAATTAGAAGTCAGTTTCTCAACTGGATGACAAAGAAGTGGATAAGGTCAGAATACCTTATTCAAATGTTGCCCCTTCCCCAGTAATTCCTCACCCAAGATTCTGGCCTTGTGCTTTTTGCCACAGGCACATACTCATTCAATCCATGGTCATTCAATTACAAGCCCATTTCCCAATCATTTTCCAATTTCTTCCCCAAACCAATGTCTTTCTGTGTTTAACTTGTTTCAAAACTACATAACCAAGATAGTGGCCACGGTAAATTTGGACTTTAAGCTGAATGAAGACAAGAGGGAGAAAGACAGAGAGAATCAGATAATTGTATTTTTCTACAGGAAGCGGAAACCTCCAGGAAGCATGCCAACAAATGCAGATGAAGAAGTGCTGGAGAGTTCATCTACCACAGGTGATACCCACCTTCTCCCAGAGGAACACACTTAATAATGTGTATCCCTCTAAAAAAATGCTTCTGAAATGGGCATTATGAGAAGCTGATAACATTAATGGTCCCCTTGAATAAATACCAGCAATGGTATAAAGGAAATGTGTTTGTATTTTTGTGTGTTTTCAGATGATGGGGAGGGACCTCAGGAGGGGGCAAGCATGTGAGAAGGGAGTAATGTAGAATTCTTTAAATAGGGCACCAGACAAGCCATTCCATACTGAGCCAGACAATTAGAATAAGTACAAGTTGAAGACTGAAGGGGCATTTATTCTTCAACACTTTCTCATACTAGCAAGGAATAAAAGAAGCTGATGTTTAATTTAGGATTGAATTGGGGGGTGGGATGAATGGTGGTGGTCGCAGTTATGAGGGACAGGGTATTGTGTTAATCCTGGCAGTATATAATAATGAATTTGATTTCCTTTTTACATGGTAGACTATGGAATATTGTTAAACTATTGAAAGGATCATCAGCTCAAGACGGGAAATTTTATGCCACACGTGGTAAAGTTTTTCCTTTAACAACTTGGTCTAGAACAGCATTGATGGGTATTGCAGAAACTAGAGAAGTGAGGTTTCACTCTGTTTCATTGATGATTCACTTCATGTTATATTTGCCCCATGCTAAAGTGAGATATTTGTAATAAGGGCAATTGGGTATGGTGTACATGGATATTATGTTCAAAATTTTTCTGTAAATCTGGAACTGTTCTAAAATAAAACATCCACTAAAGCAACACTAAGAATGCTAGGAAACGGTAATATCTGAACATAGTGGAATGGACCACTGAAATGATGGGGGAGTATGGGAAGTGGCTTAGAGGAAACACCACCTCCCTGCCATATGCTGGACTATAATGGAACTAGAGGAAATGAGAGAGAGAGAGAGGTCAGTTTGGGAAAAATTTTAGGGGTTAAGAGGAAGGTCTCTGTTTTATAACCAGAGTGTGTGAGATTTCAGCATCTTCTGCCACCCCCGCCCCTCCTGGATGGTCTAGCTGAGGCTTTGTGATGTCAAGCCACACCATGGCAACCACTGATTTTTGGCAACCAGAGCTGAAGTGAGTGGCTCCTCATTAACCTAAAGAGTATATATAGAGGCCAGGACCCTTTGAGTAGTGTCTGTTGCCTCAAGATAGCGAAACTTACTAAGAAGATACTATAGACAAGTGAAGATAAAGAATAAGACTCCAAACACAAGGATGGATGAAGAAACTGTAAGTCCTAAAGTGAATTTGAAGTCAGTTTCTCAACTGGATGACAAAGAAGTGGATAAGGTCAGAATACCTTATTCAAATGTTGCCCCTTCCCCAGTAATTCCTCACCCAAGATCTGGCCTTGTGCTTTTTGCCACAGGCACATACGCATTCAATCCATGGTCATTCAATTACAAGCCCATTTCCTAATCATTTTTCAATTTCTTCCCCAAACCAATGTCTTTTTGTGTATAACTTGTTTCAAAACTACATAACCAAGATAGTGGCCACGGTAAATTTGGACTTTAAGCTGAATGAAGACAAGAGGGAGAAAGACAGAGAGAATCAGATAATTGTATTTTACTACAGGAAGCGGAAAACCTCCAGGAAGCAAGCCAACAAATGCAGATGAAGAAGTGCTGGAGAGTTCATCTACCACAGGTGATACCCACGTTCTCCCAGAGGAACACACTTAATAATGTGTATCCCTCTAAAAAAAATGCTTCAGAAATGGGCATTATGAGAAGATGATAACATTAATGGTCCCCTTGAATAAATACCAGCAAGGGAATAAAGGAAATGTGTTTGTATTTTTGTGTGTTTTCAGATGATGGAGAGGGATCTAAGGAGGGGGCAGGCATGTGAGAAGGGAGTAATGTAGATTTCTTTAGTTGGGGCACCAGACAAGCCATTCCATACTGAGCCAGAAACTTAGAATAAGTACAAGTTGAAGATTGAAGGGGGATTTATTCTTCAACACTTTCTCATACTAGCAAGGAAGAAAAGAAGCTGATATTTAATGTAGGTTTGGATTGGGGGGATGGGATGAATGGTGGTGGTCACCGTCATGAGGATAGCGTATTGTGTTAGTCCTGGCAGTGTATAATAATGAATTTGATTTCCTTTTTACATGGTAGACGATTGAATATTGTTAAAGTATTGAAAGGATTGTCCACTAAAGATGGGAACTTTTATGCCACAACTGGTCCAGTTTTTCCTTTAACAACTTGGTCTAGAACAGCATTGTTGGGTATTGGATATACTAGAGAAGTGAGGTTTCACTCTGTTTCACTGATGATTCACTTCATGTTATATGTGCCCCATGCTAAAGTGAGATATTAGTAATAAGGGCAATTGGGTATGGGGTACACCGTTATTATGTTCAAAATTTTTCTGTAAATCTGGAACTATTCTAAAGAAAATCATCCATTAAAGCAACACTCAAAATTCTAGGAAATGGTAATATCTGAACATAGTGGAATGGACCACTGAAATGATGGGGGAGTATGCGAAAGTGG